>NC_059377.1:36053775-36353775 GCF_019703515.2 Myxocyprinus asiaticus | reverse complement strand
TTTTGTCTTTGTTTTAACAGCTGTGCAAACTATAAGTGTTCCCATCCTGACCTTACTAGCGAGTCATAACTTTTTGGTCAAGTTTGAATGACTAACATTAAAGGGATAGTTCACCCAAAATGCTAATTCTCTCATCATTTACTCACCTTCATGCCATTCCAGATGTGCATGGATTTCTTTCTTCTCAAGAACACAAACAAAGATTTTTAGAAGAATATTTCAGCTCTTTAGGTCCTCACAATGCATGTGAATGTGTACCAAAATTTTGAACCTCCAAAATGCACATAAAGACAGCGCAAAAGTAATCCATAAGACTCCAGTGGTTAAATATATGTCTTCTGAAGGATATGATAGGTGTGGGTGAGAAACAGATCAATATTTAAGTCCCTTTTTACCAGAAATCCTCAATTTCTTCTTCTTTTATTTTTGGCAATTTGCATTTATTGTGCATATCGCCACCTACTGGGCAGGGAGGAAAATTAATAGTAAAAAATGACATAAATATGTATCTGTTTCTCACCCAAACCTATCATATCGCTTCTGAAACTATGGATTTAACCACTGGAGTCTTATGGATTACTTTTATGCTGCCTTTATGGGTTTTGTGGAGCATCAAAATTTTGGTACCCATTAACTTGCATTGTAAGGACCTACAAAGCTAAAATATTCTTCTAAAAATCTTCGTTTGTGTTCAGCAGAAGGAAGTCATACACATCTGTCATGGCATGACAGTGAGTAAATGAGAGAATTTTCATTTTTGGGTGAACTATACCTTTAAGAGTAATTATTGGAATTAATGACAAGCCCCTGGAGTTGCGTTTTATACTACATCTCTGCAAAACACTCAGGTTTATTGTGCAAGATTACATAAATTAAATGTATCTTTTGTCAAAAGCACACTAGAGTACAGTGGATCCTCCATTTCAAAGCCGACATCCTGAATTGTATTCTTTATTATTCTGTTAGATTTAACAGGACGCTTATTTAGTGAATGGACAATATTGATTACCTGTATGACTTTCTTTCTTCTGCGGAACACAAACGGAGATGTTAGGGAGAATGTTAGCCTCAGTCACCATTCACTTTCATTGTATGAAAAAACATACTCACGCTCCAAAAAAGTTGGGATAGTCGAGTGTTTACCACTGTGAAACATCAACATTTCTTCTAAAAACACTTATTAAGCATTTAAGCACTGAAGACACAAGTTTGTTAAGTTTAGAAATGTAATTTTCCCCCAATCACAATTGTACGGGGTCTTCGTTGCAGTATGGTGTGCTTCATAATGCACCACACATTCTCAACTGGAGACAGGTCAGGACTTCAGTCTGACCAATTCAGCACCCACACTCTCTGCTTACACAGCCATGCGCTTGTAATCCAGGCAGTATGTGGTTTGAAGTTGTCCTACTGGAAAATGCAGGGACATCCCTAGAAAAGACGGTGCTGGATGGCAGTATATGTTGCTCCAAAATTTGTACATATGTGTCTAAATGCGCCCTCACAGATGTGCGAGTTACCTATGCCATGGGCATTGGCACACCCCTGGCCCATACAGACACTGGCTTTTGGACCTGATGCTAATAACAGTTTGGATGGTCCTTTTCCTCTTTGGCCCAGATAACACGACAGCTTTTTTTTTTTCTTTTTTAAATGTGAACTCTTCGGGCCAAAAAACACAGTTCCACTGTTCTATTTTCCATCTAAGATGAGACCAAGCCCAGAGAAGTCGGCAGCACTTCTGGACAGTGTTGATGTAGGGCTTCTGCTTTGCACAGTAAAGTCTTAACTTGCATCTGTGGATGCAGTGGCGAATGGTGTTGACAAACAAAGGTTTACTGAAGTATTCCCAAGCCCATGTTCATGATATCCATTACAGATGAATGACGTTTTTTAAAACAGTGACGTCTGAGGGAACAGAGATCACGCACATTCAGAAGTGGATTTCGATTCCTTGAATCTTTTATCTATATTGTGCACTTTAGAGGGTGAAATGCCCAAAATCCTTCCAATTTGTCTTTGGGGAACATTGATCTCAAAGTGTTGGATTATTTGCTGAAGCATCTGTTGGCAAATTGACAAGTCTTGAACGATCCTTGCTCTTGAAGGACTAGGCTGTTTTTGGAGGCTCCTTATATACTATGACACAATTAACTCACCTGTTTAACATCGCCTTGTTATTTTAACTCATCAAATTGTTATTAGTCTTAAACTGCCCCTGTCTCAACTTTTTTGGAGCATGTTGCAATCATTTGATTTGAAATTACTGTACGTTTTCCAAAGAACAATGAAATTCACAAGGTAAAACATCACATAATGTGGTTCTTTCAATATAGCAAAGGGTGAATATAATTTACAAATCACTCCTTTTTGTTTTTATTCACATTTTTCATACTGTCCCAACTTGTTCGGGATTGGGGTTGTATATTAAGTATATTCTAATTTATGTATTTTTTTTTTTTTTTTACTATTATTATTAAATAAGCAATATGGCAAAATGTGAGGAAAAATTAGTCTGTAATGTTCTTGAAATCCTTCATATCCAATAAAAAAACTTACTTGACAAAAGGAAATATTATGCATGGCAAAAGAGACTGATGATGAAAAAAGGCAAAAGCAGGGAAGACTGCTTTTTTACACTGACAGAGGTGTTAAGAGCAAGAGTAACAAACTGCAGAAATAAAAAGAGTGAGTGAAGAAAGAATAAAGGATGGGACGTTTGAGCGTTCAGTAATCCCTTGAGAAACATGAAGCCACTGTGCGGGATCAGGAGATCAGATGACCTATCAAAGATCAGGACAGCCATTGGTGACTTGCCTTCTTCTCTTTTCCCTTATCTACAATCAACTGTCAGTTCTAACTCCCAAGATTTCCATTCTCCACACTCTAGTACACTTTCAGGGACTGTACTGTACACATACTAAATGGAATCAGCAGAGTTTGGCTCCAACTTTTTGAGGAGCGTAGCATGTCACAGACCATCTAATGACCCCACTTCTTCCATCTTCATCACTATTACTATTGCTCATACTTAGGGTTAACAAACCCTAACCTAACCCTGACCTAATGTCTATGCATTAAACTTGCATGTATCTCATCCTGCACATTTTTGCTGTGGACATGAATGATAACTCAAGTTGTTCTGCCTGTTGAGGAGAGGTGTGCTATTACTTTTCTAAGGGATCATTTATACGATTTTCACCTGGTGGATGATAAAACAGTCAAACAATTCTTACCGTTAAGGAGGTACTCAAACAATATGTAAGGAGAAGAATGTTATGGAGATTTGGGGGTGGGTTCTTCTGACTTTGGCTAGTCAGCAACCACCTAGCAACCATCCAGAACACCCTAGCAACTGCATAGCAACATGCTAAAAACCAATGCTGTGGCAACCACACACTGCACCATAGCACTGTAAAAATCTAATTTTGCTGCTAGCATTTTCAGTGCACTCATCACACATATATTTCAGTGAATTAATGTTTGTGAAAATCATGCATATTTCAGCTGTCTAATAAGTTTTGCTCTGTTCTGTGTAGAGCGAGAGCAAAGATGGAGGCAGCAATCAAAACAGTAGTGGGTGTGTACCTGAAGTCAGCAAAGGGCAAGGAGAACCTTGGAGCAAAGGAGTTCCAGAACCTTGTGAAGAACAACCTAAAAAACATTCTGACGGTTAGAAGCAGTGTCCTTTTTTTCTGAAATCAAGCAAAACTTTATTTTATAGATTCTTAAAGGGATAGTCCACCCAAAAATGACAACAACATTTTGTCATCAATTACTTACCCTGTGGGGCGCCACGCACATTCAAAATGATCTGATTTTTGAGCAAAATTATTTTAACTTGCAAATAAGTATTTGTTACTTTGATAATTATATTGAATGATTATTGTATGTAAAAAATATTTTTTGTCTAAAACACTGTGGCAGAGATATTCAAATGTCTAAATTTGGAAAGTCCAATCGAGACACACGTTCTGCTATAGGCGTCATCCAGGGCTGTACCTGAGGGACGGCACGATATTATGTTAACAAAAGTATGACCTTCTTTATTCCATAACACACAAAAGCAGAATGTTATTTTCAGTCATAATTGTGCCATATAATGACAGTGAATGGTGACTGAGATCATCATTCTCCTTTTGTGTTTCATGGAAGTAAGAAAGTCATACATGTTTGGAATAACATGAAGGTGAATAAATGATGACAGAATTTAAATTTTTGGGCAAACTATCCCTTTAAAACCTGTAATTCATTCACCATTTAGTTACGATGTAGCTTTGGAAAACCATCCTGTGTTTTATATTACACTCCACTTCATTTTGTTACATGGTTGCAGGTTGGCATCCATGCAATTAAAAATAACAACACCCTAACAAACACCCACAACACCCTGATACAATGCAAGAATTGACATTGTGTCACCATGAGCAGTTCATTCCATTCAAATTTGAAATAATCTATCAATAAATCCTCAAGTTAAGTGATGAGTGAAAAACTGTCATTGTTTGAGCTATTAACATCTGAGCAACTTGTTTGTTTAGGGCACAGAGAACAATGACGCAATAAAAGGCATGCGTCAAGAACTTGACAACAACCAGGATGGGAAGGTCAGCTTCCAGGAATATATGAAGCTGATTGGCTATCTGGCACAGGCTGTCAGCGACCAGCGTTGTTCGGATCAGGAAGAACAAGCAGCAAGTTCATCTCAGGAGGCACAAGCTGAAGCAGCTGCAGCGGCTGTGAAGGCAGAACCACAACAGGCAGAGCCAGCAAAGGATGAGGAGAAAAAAGAGGAGGCAGTGGCTGAAGAGGCGGTGGCCGAGAAGGCAGTGACTGAAGAGCAGAAGCCAAAAGAAGAGAACAAAATAAACATGGAGCAAGAAGGAGCTAAAGTTGAAGAGAAGAATAAAACGGAGGAAGCTTCATAGGAGCTTGAGAAAGTTGAGATTTTCAGATCTCTGTTTGTTTTACTTTTGTTGTTTTTTTATTATTGTGCTATTATAATACATACATACATACATACATACAGTGGCCCCAAAATGTATTTGGACACTTTTGGACTTTTAAGTCACACTTAAAAATTATTCTAATTTCAGTCATGAAACTCTACATGGCGCAGGCTGATAGGTCCTTAAAACATGTTTCCTGTTAGCCAATTGGCTCGCATACTCTATGGCCCAAGCTGATAGGTCCTTTGACATGCAATCTGTAAGATAATCAACTTGCGTAATCTCTCTCTGTCTGGCATTTAAATACCTCAGATGTTTGCATGCAAGCTGGTTTCACTGCAGCACACTACAAAAATGTTCTCTCTGAAACCCTCCTCCACCCCATCTTTAGATCAGCTTCACAGTAGCATCAGCAGTAGCGTAAACAGATCTAGTCCGCCAAGACCAAACCTAAAAACTTGTCATATCCGTTATAACACCTTCAGTTTATTCAGAGTGTTGTCATAGCTGAAACACATGAATTTATTTGCACTGACAACAAAATATTAAACCATTTGCAAACATGCTCGACCTTTTCTCAGAACTAGCTTCACTTTTCTGAGCCATTTTTGCAATTCCTTTTAAATGGATAGCTCACCCAAAATTGAAACGTCTGTTATCATTTACTCACTCTCATGCAGTTCTAAACCTGTATGACTTTCTTCCCCGGAAGACAAAAGAAAGCCTCAGTTACCAGTTACTTTTCACATCTTCACTTTTTTTTCCCTTACGATGAAAAGTTAATGTGTCAAAAATAATTTTTATCTTAATTTAAAACAATGTTTTGCTTGAATAGTGTGTTTGTGCTGTATTTCTTTAAAATAAATGCCAGCTGAGTTTAATAGTTTCTTATATAAAGCAAAAAAATTAATACATTTTTAAATGTGACTTAAGTATCCAAATACTTTTTGAGGCCAATGCATTTAAGAAACCCGGCCAATACACTACACATTTTATTAAGGCACAAAGGCATAGGCCCTTTTGTTAATTGCTGATTTTACAACAATTCATGTCTGTGATTAATTTTCTAATGATCGTGAGTGATAGAATTTTGCCAATGTATTGTGATGAAAATGTGACCAATGGGCAAAGGGGTGCAATAATGAAAGTCTATATCCTTTATTTGAGCCTGAGTTGTTTTAAGGGTACTGCAACCACTGTGTCCCCACTCCAATATTTCAGTAAACAGCCGTAAATGAAGAATAGAGAAACTTTTTGAGGCATAAATGTAAAAACATTAAATAAAAAAACAACAATAAACCCATATATTTTAACTCTGTCTTACCCACGTGTCGTTTGAAACCTAAAAGACTTTCTTACTTCTGTGGAACACAAAAGGAGTCTAGGCTTCTCTTTTTCATACTATGAATGTGAATGGTCTTTCATTTGCATTAAAGAATGGCTTTTATTTTAGCCTGTTCCTTACAAGAAGCTATAATATGTGGCTGCAAATCTTCTCTTTTTGTGTTCCACAGTAGAAGAAAAATGTCATACGGGTCTGGAATGACATGAGAGTAAATGTTAACAGAATTTGCATTTTTTTTGGGTGAAATATAACTTCAAGTGCTTTTCAGCCTCTATGTTTACTTTTTGTTTGTGTGACTTCCTAATGGCAGACTTAATCATCTGACTCCGGTGCTAGTCTTAATTGTAGAATATAGCCTACTTTCTAGTATCACAGAACTTAAAAATTGCTATAAGCCTCTGATTGTTTTATAAAATGGCATTCTGCAAGATTTTAACACATCTCACTAATTGTCAGACTTGCGTTGTGGCACGCATGGCAACACTGACTTAAGACCACGTCCTTTGTTGTTCACATTTCTGCCAAATTTGAGCAAGAATAAACACATTTTGTTTTAAATAATGTAGTTTTATGGCATGCTTTTACATTCTAGCTATGCATTTGTATCTAACTCTCCATTAGCTTTCCTTTCTTTATTTCAATCTTTTTCATGCTGTCCATCTTACTGGTTAATATGGTCTTCTTACTGCTTGGTTTCAGAGCTGAAATATCAGGTGGTTAGTGTCCCTATGATGACCGATAGTCAATTATTAAAAGTCTTTAGGATGGAATGCACACCAGGGACCCCGTGGCAGCCCTAAGTAGTCCCAAAGTATCATTTCACTAATGCTGAATATCCTCTGAAAACTTTTAATATGTGGGACACTTCAATAATCACACATTCAAACAGATATTGTCAACACAACCTTTTCCTGCATGATGTTTGCCTTAATATATTTAGGTGTTTTTAATTTCTTTGGTCAGTTCTTTCTTGTCTTGGTCTTTAAAGTCTAGACTTTTATTTTGGCACTTATTAAACAATTGATGTATTTATGTAGCTCAGTGAACCTTTCCTAAATCTCCCGGGGACTAAATTCAAAGAGAATTCATGTAGTTTCGTATATATTTTGTGCTTTTAAACACATTTTATATCAATGCGCTATGCAATCATTTCCAAACGGTGTGTAAGCATATTTCGACCTTAGACAAGGATTTCATTAGTAATGAATGAAATGGAGAATACTGAGAAAAGAGCATCTCAAAGACCACTAATATAATTTATATATCATTTTTATGTAGCCACAGATTTATATCAAGCATATTGGTGATATTACAGTTATTGATGTTGTATTCCTTCATGTATCGACTATTCTGTAATACTTGTGCTACACAACCATGTAACAAAGGCCTAATGAGGAGCCTTTGTGTTCCCTGAATTTTTCACTAATTATCAATGATTCAATGAATTTTGATATAGCAATGTGGTAAAAGACATGACATTTTCATATGTGTCATGAAAAGTGTATAAAAGCCATAAAATGCATTCTCTAAGACCAAATAACACACTTCTGTGCCCCTTATCAAACACTCCTTGTACTTTCACCATTTAGCCATTATCTCTCTTGGGACTAGCAGTTTACCTAATACATTATACACAGTACATTATGCATTATACATATACTGTATGTATAGCCCACATCAGTGTGGAATCTAACGCTGCGTAAAATGCGCTCATTCAGATCATGCTAATGAGCTCTCGTTTAGCTCATGCTATCTATAACCACCATTGTTACCGCCTCGTTTGTTTTGGTGTGTCTGAGTCTACAAAAGTCATGGAGCTTGCTCACACTTTATTAGCTTTATAACGTCATTCACTCTGTGAAACATGATATTAGCTGCAATCCCACCTTATGAACTTAGCATACTGCCAACATCCCTGAACATTCTCCTGACTAGCATAGACGTTGTTTATATACTGTAGAAAATGCTATTGCTATCAATCAGGAAAAACATGCTAACATGCACACTGCTAGTATGCACATTTGGGTAATTGATGTAGCCTAAAATGTCCATATGTTTTTATTTTAGCAACACTTTAGTTTAAAAGTTATATCAATGAATAAGGAAAAGTGTTTATCAGATCCTGTAACTGGTCACCATTTATTTGAAGTTTTTCACCTTTAAAAAAAAAAGATTTTAGTCTTTTTTAAACCGCATGCATTTTAAAATAATTTAAAGTTGCTGTAAGTGATTTTAGCCATTCTACTTCCATGAGACTGAGCGGTTGAATTACCCACACCCCTCTTTCCAAAACCCAAAGATACCAAATTAGCTTTACTGAGACCAACATCATGCAGAAACGGTTATTAAAAACAACAACAGCAAAATAGCGCCCTCAACTGACAACTGTTATGAGCAACATGGCATAAAAATGGCTTTAAGCCTCAATAATTCGCTGTAACTATACTATGAGAACACACAAAATGATTGACAGGTCGAAAGCGTCAAAGACTACGGCCCGCAGACACATTTTTGTTTGCTGTTTACAGAGTCTACAGCTGTCACAGAGAGCAGTGAGATATCTCAGGACACTTATTTCATTAATATCTTTCAGGGAGTAGGAAACTTTTTTGCATACTTTTCCATGAAGAAAATCGCTTACAGCATCTTTAAAGCTATTTTTATGTTTAAAATAGTTTTAGATGCAGTAGAGCAAGTTTACATTACATTTACATTTATGCATTTTACAGACGCTTTTATCCAAAGTGACTTACAGTGCATTCAAGGTATACATTTTTATCAGTTTGTGTGTTCCCAGGGAAGTTACCTCACAGGACATGTCAACTTCGCAAAAATATGCCATTTAATGCCAGCTACCCATATTAATAACTTTGACCTCCGAGTTGGGAATTTGGGCGCACAATGTTATAATTCAGTTCACAGTTCGATTAAAAACAGAAACACAAGGTTTTGTCCATTGAACAGCACTGGGTAACATAATACCTGCTCTGTCTGTTAAACGAATGCATGACCATTTCATTAAGTGTACATATCTAAAACGGCCACTCAATGTAACCAACTGACCACATACGCTGCCTTTATTTCCTATGCTGTACGATTGACCATCTGCAACTACTCAACAATAAAAAACTGTAATGCAAACTCCAATGGGCTGTAGGGTCTTCTTGTATCAATTCAACTGGCATAACGGGGTCAAATGGCCCTTATATATTATATTGGTGAACTAAAGGAGGCAAGTACAGGAGGGGTGATGGAGGAGAGCTGAAGAAACTGAAGATGAGGGAGATGTTCTCGGGGAAGGAGGGGGGAGTGAGTGATATTTAAACCCCTAAGGTTCTTTCTCTCTCCTCATCTTTTTCTTAGCTCACTGGCTGTCTGTCACTGTCTCTTGTGCTTCATTACAGACAAAGGAAGCTCTCCATAGGCATTCAGGTAAGACGGATATCTCAGACGAGAGAAAGGACTAACTTTCTCTCTGGGCATAAAGTTATGAATGCTCTTCTGAATTGGAGTATACATTGATATCTCTTTTTTCAAGTCTTATTCAGATATCTGTCCGTAGATTAATGCTACTATTACTTCTTCTCAAAAGCTAGTTATAACCTTGAACATCTAGACTTTATTGTTTAGGTGAATACCTCCATAGTTGAATACCTAGTTTCTTTTGTCTCACAATGTGACACCTATATCTCTGTACTATAGCTTAAACTTTTGTATTTTCTGAGAAATTCTGGAAGTTGGTATTGCGTAACTTCTCATGTTACTGTACCTCTTGCTTTTGTCGCTTTTGTTCTAGGCCTAGTTTTCCTCATTTGTAAGTCGCTTTGGATAAAAGAGTCTGCTAAATGTAAAATTTAAATGCTGCTTTTATAAAGTTAAAGATTCTACAACCTGAATTTTATTAGCTGTTTAAGGACATAATCATGTTTTTAGCCTTCTATGTTGTAATCTTTAAATATTCCGATCAGTGGTCGACCACTGAAATGGGGTTTTCAGTGGTTTCTTCTTAAGTTAGAGTGAATACAGTAAAATGGGACACATTTTGATGTTGTAATTTTAAAATTTGGTCCAAATTGCTTAGCCCCCTCACACAATACCATTTAAAATAGCTAAATATATCTATACTACATTATATAGAGGAAATAAATTTGAATATTAAAAACTTAAGTGTCCCACTTCACATGTATTCACCTTACTATATTTGGTACCCAACTAGCCTGAATAAGTGGTTAAACCCTTGACTCTGACTAATGTAAAAAGGGTTTTCCAGATTATATTAACATCCTTATTGGGTCTACATCACCCAGTTGGTTAGATTTACAATAAAAAGGCATTTTTATCACGTAAACAAATGCATCCTCATTACAAGTCAAAGAGTGGTCAGTTTCATTACTGTTCTCATCTCGGTTGCCATAGCATCATATAGTGTCAATTCTATTCTGATACTGCTAATTAAGATGTCCTTCTGTTTCCTTCTATGTCCTTCTAAATTGTGCCATAATTTCACCTAAGTATTTTTCACCTTAGTTTTTTCATGTTTGTCTCATGTTTATAAAGATTATTGCTTTGTGTGCTTTTCTAAATAACCTTAAATTCCTCAAAAATTGTCTCTATTTCCAATAATGTCTCCTTTGGAACTTCATGACTTCACTATATCAAACAATTTTGTACTTTATAGTTAAGTTTCTACTTCATGAATAGTGGTAAATGGTTTTAGTACTTGGGGCCCCCAGCATTCACTGGTTTTTGTTCCAAATCTGCATGTCACCATTTGAGCTTCCTAATTAGGTCCTCTCTTAGGTTAATTAATTAGTTAAATTAGATGGTGTAGTACTTCAAATAAGGACCTGAGTTAAATTATTGATAGAATTCCTTAATTCAGTTATGTTGCAGTAAATAAATAGAAAAAAGTGTGCCATCAAATTATTTACATTTTAACATGTATTGTATTTTTATTTATTTTTTGCATTTTAACATGTACTTGATTGTATTACATTGTTTTTTTACTTTAGAACAGATCAAAAAGTAATTAAACTAATCATCTAATTCCATCTTTTCCAACAGCTGTAATTTTTATGTGTAAAAGATAATGGCAATTATTTGTTAAATAAATTAGCTCTTGGTAAAACTTTACAATAAGGTTCTATTGGTTAACATTAGTTAATGCATTATCCTTAATTAACAATAAACAATGATATTTCACAGAATTTATTTTTATTGATCAAAACCCTACTGTTCATTGTTTTTTAATGTTAGTTCATAATGCATTAACTAATGTTAATTATTATTATTATTATTATTATTATTATTATGTTTTCATTTTTAATGCAGTAAAAGTATAGTTCATTGTTAGTTAATGTTAACTATTGCGTTAACTGGTGAAAACAAGTACAACCTTATTATAAAGCATTACCTATCTGCTTGTCTAACAACTGTTAGAATTTTGCTTTAATTCTGTATTGATATTAATATTAATATGTTACATTTATACTTACAGAAAGAAAGAAATTTACACTACATTTTCCATTTGTCCACTTAATTTTGGCCTCTATCCTGAAAGTTAACAAACGGTTGTTCTTAAATTGATATTTTCAGGTATGTGTATGTGTATACGTTTGTGTGTCTTCAAGGAAGCTTCGGATTACTTTGCCAAAGTTTCCCTGGGGAACTTGCCCATAGTTTATCTTCATTTTGACAGTTTTATGTTTCACTTGCGGTTTCAATTTGAGAGATGCGGCTGTTGCTCATGAGATCCCTGTTACATGAGTAACATGTAGTAGATGATTTGGTTGTGAGCAGGGAAAATTTCACAAGCAACTAATCAGCTGTCTGAATCATTGAAAGCCAGAAAACTAGAGTTGTATAACACTAAAAATGTATATAATCATCAGTTGGATCAGGGTGATTAAGTGCCAAATTTAAAGTAACCTATATAAAGTAACCACCCTGTGTGTTTGACATAATAATTGACTATAAAACTGGTGTCCAGGAAAAGCAAAGTAAGAGTAAGAAAAGATTTGCAAAAGAAAAGATACGTTTTTAATATCTTTGACATAAAATTATGTTTTGACTAAATGTGTAAAACTGGTGTCCAGAAAGTCAAAAAGGCTTTGCACAAAGGAAAACCTCACCCTTGCATTGATTAGGCCTCCAGCGGTTTGTGCTGACTACTTATTTGCCAAATCTGTTCAAAAGTATTTCTCTTCTTGTGTTGCACATTATCAATCACAGTGTTTGTTTCCATACATATGCAGTAGCTTGCTGAACCTGGAGAGAGAAGATCCAAGATGCCACGCTCAAAGTGTGATATGTAAGAATGTTGCTTTTTGAGTGACAAACCCCTAATGAGAACCTTCTAATCTTAATCTTAAACAAACTGGTTCTACATTTTAAGCAATTCTTTTCACCCATAAACAAAATCATGTTGTTTGTGCCACAATTAATTGAGCCAAAAGCTCTGCCCATGCTAGTCATGTGACTATACATATAGCTGGGTCTAGAGAGGGGCGCATCATATCGTTGTATCTAACCTTATACCTTTGTTGACCACTTCACAGCATGTCCAAAGAACCAAGCTCCAATTTGGAAAGCGCGATGCAGATGCTCATCAAGACCTTCCACAAGTATTCCGGGAAGGAAGGAGACAAGTACACACTCAGCCGAGGGGAACTGAGGGAACTGCTGACGGAGGAGCTGGGAAATTATCTAGGGGTGAGAAAAGAGCATACACATATTTAAAACTATCATTATTCCACATCAACTTGTAATGCACTAGTTGTAGACTACAACTTGTAGTAACTATCTTATCGGAACAACCTGCAGGTGAAATTGATCAGATTCGAATTTGCAATTTTTATGTTTTCAGCTAAGCTCCTGTACTGTGAAGTCAACATGACTCTATCTACTTTCTTAATTCTTGTTCCTGGTCTTGATGTGAATGTTTCATTGGTGGATGTCATTCCAAAGAAAAAAATGTTTTGTCTTCGTAATCTTTTATCCTGCTCTGCCTCCAAAAACTCTTTCATTAATTTTCATCAAGCCCTCTTATTTTTCAACCCCTTTCCTCCAACCACTTTTCATGATCCAACCAATTTGTTTTCTCTAAAAAATACTCTCTTTCAGTCGGAAATACAACACATTACGGAAGTAAACCGGGCTGAAAAATTCCATTTCATGTTGAATTTAAAGGGATAGTTCAACTAAAAATGAAAATTCTCTCATCATTTACTTACCCTCATGACATCCCAGATGTGTGACTTTCTTTCTTCAGCAGAACACAAAGATTTTTAGAAGAATATTTCAGCTCTGTATGTCCATTAAATGCAAATAAATGGTGGCTTCTGAAGCTCCAAAAAGCACATAAAGGCAGCATAAAAGAATCCTTACGACTCCAGTGGTTAAATCCATTTGTTCAGAAGCGATATGATAGGTGTGGGTGAGAACAGATCTTTCTTCATGCATATCGCCACCTACTGGGCAGGGAGCAGAATTTATAGTAAAATAGGACATCAATTTTGATCTGTTTTTTCACCCACACCTATCATATTGCTTCTGAAAACATGGATTAAACCACTGAAGTCTTTATGGATTACTTTTCTGCTGCCTTTATGTGCTTTTTGGAGCTTCAGTTCTGGCCACCATTCACTTGCACTGTATGGACCTACAAAGCTAAAATATTCTTCTATCTTTCTTTGTGTTCAGCAGAAGAAAGAAAGTCATACACATCTGGGATGGCATGAGGGTGAGTAAATGTTGAGAGAATTTTAATTTTTAGGTGAACTATCCCTTTAATTAAGAGACAAAGCCTCATTTTGATTGTTGGTACACATACTCATAGAAAAAGATTTATTTTGTGCATTTCCTAATGCATACTTTTAAACAGTGCAATGGTTCCACAATTTGCTTTGGGACATATGCAAACATGCCTAAATTCTCAGTGTGCTTGACAAAGCATTTCTGAATGCCTCAGCACTTTTGCATACAAAGAGTTTATAGAAATACCTCTCAGCCAAAACGAATGTGACACAACATGTATCACAAGCTCAGATTTGCATTTAAGTTACACAAATGCCCACTTGATAATGGTTTACAGATTCATAGTGAGCCTGCATTTATGTACATACACTGGCTTTGGATATGAATCCAGCTCCAGGCAATTTCCTCTGACATTAATTTACAAAGTTCCTTCTTAAGAAATGTATTCATCATTATGTCGCAATTCATTCAATTCATCATGTACAATATCTTTGTTTCCATCCATTTAACTTAATTCACAATCATTTCTTATTTTGTTTTATTTTTATTTCTTATTGAGTTTTCAGAGTTGCAACTAATTTTTTTTACAACTAACTTTTTAAGTGGTAGACAAAGTGCAAATGTGGCACCAATTTGATTTTACTGAAACATTTTGGGTAGAAATTAAACTTTTCATTAAAGTTTGTCAACTTTTGTTCCCACACAGAATGCTCAAGATAAAGATGCGGTGGAACGAGTGATGAACGATCTGGATTCCAATAACGACGGCGAGGTGGACTTCACCGAGTTCATCATCCTCATGGGCGCGCTGACCGTAGCCTGTAACGACTTCTTTCTCGACAGCCCGGCGCCCAAAAACAAGGGCGACAGCAAGAGTGATGGAGCCACAGAGGAAAAGAAAGAGTAAAGAGAGAAGACTAAAAAAGAGAAAGAAGGCTAAGGGAAGAAAAGTATTAGTGGGTTGAGCACAATGGAGTGAGATCATAGTTTCATCCATTTCTTTTATCAGGACTGACAAACCTAGCTCCTAGAGGAGGTTTCTCCGCTTTTATAATTCAACCAAAGCTGTTTATTACTTTCAATGCAAAAACTGTCAAATCCCAAAGACTTGCGGGTTTGACAGAAAAACATACAGTACCAGCGTAGTGCCAGGAGCTGGTTTATCTAATGCTGAATTATTTTTAAGTTAATGAGAAGTTCTTGACTTTAAGGTGTTCAGAAATCTTTCAGGTACTTGGACGGCTGCCTTCTTTTTCAAATAAGGGTACTCGACTGGTAACATTATACACAGCTACGCAAGAGCTGTTGTTTGGCATCAAACTTTGTTATGAGTATAAGCAATGGATGCATAGAGGAAAAGAGAACAATAATTGTGTTTAACGAAATGGGTTTATGTACAGTCAGTCGGTCATTTTCACAAAATAAACACCAACAGGGTGATCAGGACTTCACTCTTTAGGGTATCATCACCCTGAAGGGCTTTATTTTGCAATAATGAATGGCTAACTTTACATTATCCTGCTTATTACATGACTTACCAAATTAATTAATTAATGGACATATTAAAATCTTGTCTGGGACTTCATCGGTTTTACAGTTTAGCGGTCATTATACAAAAACATTTGACCGCAGAATGCCGCATATAACCAAAAAGAAAGAAAAAAATCCAGAGAGCTGTGCAATACAGTTATGAATCCACATTTTGAACAATGACCTGATGAAAAGATGTTGAAGTATTTATACTTACATAATGCATTCATGAAGTTCCTATATTATGTAGAAATTTTAAATACCCTAAACAGTTGAGAGAAAGCATTACTTGGTTTGTCTCTTTCTTTGCATCTATTTTTTAAGCCTATTTTTATTTAATAATCAACGTGTATCTTCTTAATTATAATAAACGAGCAACTGACCTCTGTACATTTGCCTGACATGTTTGTAGCCTGCTGTGATTACATGCTAATTTCAACAGCAATTCTGCATGCACAACCATTGATCATTTTGAAGACACATCTGTGAATAAAATGCTTTTATTATGACACATAGCATTAGCTATCACTCTGATTAACATACAAAAGTTTTTGATTTCAGCTGTTTTGCTAAATTCCACCTTTTTGCTAACATCAACCACATCCGAAGACATATCAGCCAACCCAATGTCAGCAATCATGAACATACAAAACATTATTGCCAGACAGAGAGCATTTCTGATTGGCTAAAAAGGGGCCTGCCACCCCCCTAATACTTTTTTGTTGTTTAAAGAGCCTAGGGCGGATTCAAAGACTGGTTTGATTTCTCAGGACACCTATTTCAGTGATATCTGTAATTTTATTGCTTAAAACACCTTTCAGTGTTAAAAAACTAAAGTCATCTTGACCAGCAAACATACATGTTTCTGTCAAACAGCACAATCTTATCTTATCTGGAAACAATACACATACTTTTGCATGTACAGATTGAATCTTTGGGCTTCCATTTGGCAAAATAATTTTTTTCCCAGTAAAGCAGAACGTACTTAAAACAGTTACAACATTGATTGCTCAATAGTAGCCATTGACTGAGCTATTTACTGTAAACCATGGAATAGGTATTAGCATATGTGTGTGTAAATATTGCAAAGGTGCTAGTTAGGGCACATCCTGGACTAGTTGCTCACTTCCGGCTCAGCCTGTTTGACCTGATCTACAACTAGCCATGTTTACTTTACTACCTGTCAAGGACAAACAATGATCTATCACAAACAGAGGTGTTAGGACAGAGGGCTTTAAAAAATACATGGTATTACTGGAAGTGTTTGTGTTACTACAATATTTAAAGGAATATTTTACCAAAAATTGAGAATTCTGTAATCATTTACTCACTCTCATATAGTTCCAAACCTGTATGACTTTCTTTCTTATATGCAGTGCTGGGTAAGTTACTTAAAAAAGTAATCCACTACAAATTACTAACTAAACGTACTTTCTCTAAAATAATAATAAGATTACTTTACTGATTACATTGAAAATGTAGTCACATTACTAATTACTCTACTTTTAAGTTACTTTCTTAAACACTTGTCACAAAAATGTTTTGGTTTTCTGCTCAACAAATTCAAAATAATGTCTATTTTCTCCTTGTTCATTGTCGTAAACCCATCAGCCGTCACAGAAATGCTAACAGACATACATATGAACATATGAATTCACATTTTATTGTTATAACACATGAATAATTTTTTTAGAAATATTTGTAACCCAAGTATTGTAATTAAAATTAGTTACACTACTTTTTGTGCCTAAAAGATTGCTTTGTAATCCAATTACCCCCAACATTGCTTATACGGAATACAAAAATGTAATGAATATCCCGGTCCATCTTCCCAATACAATGGCAGTTGGTAAAGCTTAAAAAAGCACCCGAAGTAGTGTTTTTAATTTTAAACAATGCAGGTTCTTGCACGAACATGTAAGGCACTGTGACCGAGCTTCTCTCATAGCGCTCATGAAGTTGCAAGATTTTCACATAAAAATTACAGAAATTTCAAATCGTATGTCTATGGAAAATTGCGTTTTTCCTTTTGTATTCTGCATAAAAGAGTAAGTCATTACAGAATTTCAAGTTTTGGGGGAACTGTTCCTTTACTTACTCTGTTTTTTTTTTTTTTTTTAAGCTCAGAGCTAATTACTTAGGTCAAGACAGTGAAGTTTAATCAATTATGGATGATATCTTTAATTCCAGTGATATAAGCATATACTGGGTCATATTACATAGCAGCTGGTTGTATGGTGTCTTATTTTACTTTGGCAAAACAAATGTTCTTGTATCAAGTTTTTAGGGGGCTTTCAACTCGAATGACTTATTAAGACAAACAGAGTTAGACTTATATCATTCACTAAGATCTAGAGGACAATTACATGCAATGCATCTCAAATGGCAAAGACATTATCCGCAGGACAGTTGTCACAAACCTATCTGTGGTTGTATCATAAGGACTGAACAAGTTCAAGCATGTTGTGCATGATAGAAAGCCCATGTATAGAAAGATTTAGATGTCTGACATTTTTTCCATTGTTGCCATGTTTTTATGTAGAGCTATTTGTTTTGCTGCTGACTTTACTTATTTTCTGAACTAATTTTGCATCCTTAAACACATATTTTATATACTTTTATTCTGCAGCATTACCAAAAACTGAGGAGCCTGTGTAAGCTGTTCTCCTAAACGCCAGTGGTGACCACATTCTGAAAGTCCTTGGAAATATCTACGAAGTAGCTCTCTTTGCATGAATGTGGAATATATTGGTCTTTTCAAATGACCCATCTGCAACATATCAAAGACACACAGGACTTTGTGGTCTATGTGTCAGCAAATTATGCAAGGCATTTTTCTTTTTTGCCCAAGACTAAATTCCAGTATAGCCACAAAACACTTCCAAATGTCTTGAAAAGCATCAATTTATAAATAAAAATGTAAGTTGCACAAGACTTGCACCAAATATGTTGGCTTTTGAAAGCGGTGTGCAAGGGGTCTTAGCATTAATAGATGTGAAGTGCAGAGATAATATTCTACCAATAACTTAATCATTAGACATACATAATGCCCGTATGGTTTTGTTTATATATCTTGTTTTCCTCCCCACAACAAACAGTGGCCAGTACTGTGTCAGTCTTTTGGCCATGGCTGAGGCTGTTGTGGCAGCTTTGATGTAGTGGTGTTGCCTAACTGGGCCTAGCTGGTAATTGTAGTGCTTCATGTCACTGTTATCTTGCCAGGCAGTCTGGACCAGTCCTGACAGACACCTCAGCTTACCTCACATTCTGAACGTCTCCACCGCAGTCTCCATCTCTGCTTCTTCCTCTCCCACAACAGACATTCACCCACTGATGAGCTGTATTCAGGATAATGCATCAACAGTGTCAATATCAGTTTTCATACATGCAGAAAAACACATACCTCCTGAGAACATCAGTGGAGGCAATCACACTGCACACATGCAAAGTTACACCCATACAGTGGTCCCAAAAAGTATTCAGAAACTTTATCCACACTTAAAAATGTATTAAAGGAATAGTTCATCCAAAAATGAAAATTCACTCATCATTTACTCACCCTTCATGCCATCCAAGATGCGTATGACTTTCTTTCTTCTGCAGAACACAAACAAAGATTTTTAGAAGAATATCTCAGCTCTGTAGGTCCATACGATGCAAGTTAATAGTGACAAAACTTTGATACTCCAAAAAGCAGATAAAGGCAGCATAAAAAGTAATCCATAAGACTCTAGTGGTTTAATCCATGTCTTCTGAAGTGATCCAATCAGTTTTGTTAAGAACAGACCAAAATGTAAATAATTTTTCACTATAAATCTTGACATCTGCAGTCTCCTTGGTGATCATGATTTCAATAACACTTCCAAGCACCATCTAGCGCTCTATGCATGCATGCACAAGTAAGTGTAATCAAGCTTAATATCATAATCGTGCCTAGAGACGATGTAGAGTAGAATGAGTTACATTTAGTTCTGTTCTGACCCAAAACCAACTGGATCGCTTCAGAAGACATAGATTAAACCACTGGAGTCATATGGATTAATTTTATGCTGCCTTTATGTGCTTTTTGGAGCTTCAACGTTTTGGTCTCATTCACTTGCATTATATGGACCTACAGAGGTGAAATATTCTTCTATAATAATCTTCATTTGTGTTCTGCAGAAAAAAGAAAGTCATACACATCTGGTAAATTATGAGAGAATTGACATTTTTGGGTGAACTATTCCTTTAAAATGCCTAAAAAAAAGTCTAAAAAAAGGTCAAATATTTTCAGATGCCACTTGGTTTGATATTTTTTAATCTAATGCAATGAAATGTACACATTTTAAGTGTGGCTTAAGTGTCTAAAAGTGTCCAAATACTTTTAAGGCCCACTGTATGTATACGAACATGGGAGTGCTATGCAAAGCTCTCTGTGAAAACTATGTTCAACATTTTAGGGCAAATGTTAAATCCTACGCAAATGTCACTGTGTACAGAGGCAAACGTGAGTGTGTCTGAGCAGGTACAGGGTGCCACAGGTGAGAATGACAGATTATAAGGACTAGTAGCATCTCAGGAAATGTCCCAGTCAAGCAAATGCCTTGGACTGTAGCCAATAGTTCTAGTTCCTAATACTTTTTTGATAATGGATAGTAGTAGACTGTTTGAAAAGCCACTATGTTTGAAAATTGAGACAGCCATTTAAAAAAAAAAAAAAACCCTCAAAAGCAAAATTTAAGTGTGCAAATTTTATGCCACTAGTATCACCTATTTTTCAAACACTCCCTCCGTCTGCCATTGTTCAGAGTGTAATGTACTCACTGTGTTAAGAGAACACATAAGTGCAACATTGTTTTGAGATCTTTTACAAATTAAAAATTAGTAAGCAATTTTAGCCATTCTGGAATTTCCACAAGCTGAGCAGTTGGATAAGCCACGCCCCCTCTTTGCACTCTAAAGATACCAAATGAGCTTTATTGAGACTGACACTGAGCAGAAGCGGTTGTCAAAAACAACAGCAGCAAAATAGCGCCCTCAAGTGACACCTGTTGTGAACAGCATGGCATAAAAAGGCATTAAGCCTCAATAATTTGCTGCAACTAAAATACTATAAGAACGCGCAAAATGATTGACAGGCAGAAAGCGTCAGAGACCGCAACCTGCGGACGCATTTTTGTTTGTTGTTTACACAGCCTAGTGCTCACACAGAGACCAGTGAGATATCTCACAACACTTATTTCATCACTATCTTTCAGGAAGTAGGAAACATTTTTGAATTCCTTTCCATAAAAAAATATCGCTTACAGCACCTTTAACATGAGAAAGCGGGAACAATTAACAGTTAAAAAAAGAAAATTGGCCCTAATGTTCAAACAGTGTAGATGGTATTTTCTGAATGGAGCAGTATTTAACACATTAGATTTTTTATTATTCATTCAACAACACGACTTACATTCGGGAACATTACAAATCCATATTCCTAGAATGTTGATGAATTTGAGAGAATACTTTCAGGAACATTATGTAAGGTATCATGTATAGTCAGTCATTTGTTATCGCAAACTAAAACCGGTGACAGGTTAAACCGGACCCCAACGTGAAGCTGAGAGGTCTTGTATCACCCTGAAGGTGTTTACTTTGCAATGACGACATAAAAGTGGGCATGAAATATTTTTTTGTAGAGAAATTGTTTTATTATTTGAGAAGAAATATACTACATGAGAAAGATATGAGAGACATGAAACTAGAACAATGTAGGAAAACGGTTGCCTGGGTCAACAGTCAATAATACAGTTTAGCAGTCATTATATTAAAATATTCAGTGACTGTGGCAACATTTTTGCAAAATAATAATATGTGGTCCCTTAAACATATTGCAGCAGTTCTGAGGTGCAATGTCCACTGCGTGGCGCTAAAAGCAAGTTTTATTTCCTCCCAAACAGATATGGTTTTTAGGTAAATACTTGATCGAGTTTTAAATCAACAAAATGTACCTCTTAACCCTAAACCTTTAATCTAAACCTTACCGATAGAGTTCGATAGAAAGCAAATCTGACATGAAAGACACAATTGCGGAAGCAAACATATCATTTTGTGGTGCTTCTATGACACTTTCCACTCACATGCTTTTCAGGACTCCAGTAAGTGCAACGCTCTATCAATTGAGGCACCGCGCAATTTGATCGCCCTTGAACAAGCTAGTAAATGTATGCCCTTGTAAATGTAGTTGGTTATGTAATGCAGAAGTTAAAATGTATCACCTTACAAATTATGCACTAAAGTAAAAGAGTTTTGATATCATAAGATAGCATTGTTTGAGAAACAGGGTGAAAAGTACATGTTTATGAACTGATAATCTGCTGTTTTACTCATGATTTGTGTGAAATGGAATAAAAGTCATTGTTGTTTTAGTTCCTCTAGTGTTCATTTCACCAGGAAAGTGCCACGATATGTACGACATGAACCGCATAAAAATCATTTAATATTTAACCGCAGAATGCCATGATTGACCAACTAGAATAAAATATTCCAGAGAGCCGTGTAATACGTTTAAATAACATCTTACATTAAGAACTTTAAGATTTTAACATTCCTACAAACAAAATGGAATGTCCAGACAATGTTTTTAGAACATTCATTTGCTAGCAGTTTAGCACAATAGTTTGATGGAAAGGGAAGTTTGAGTTACTGTATGCCTATTCAACTACAGTTTTCATGTGTTTACTCTTCATGGTTGACCTCTCTCTCTCTCAGTGCTGGTGGAGGATGGCTCTGGTCTTAAATTGGATCATGGCATGCGTCACAAGAGACCGCTTATCAGACTTCACTATCACAATGATGAAGTAAGAAAGGTAAAAAGAGAGGGATCTTAGCTTGCAGACTGAAAGAAACGGGGTGGGGCTGGTGTCAATTCACCCCTTTTTCCCTGCATGTTAAGTGTTTCTAATACCAGTGAAATGATACCAAAGCAACACTTGGACGTTTTGCAGCGTGATTCCCTTTGGCTATCATGTATTGCTGCTATTCTACCCTTAACCTTGGGGGCCGTATAGGCTCGTGTACATCCGATCTGCAAACAGTCATTAAACCAGTCGCCTGCATCACCTCTTCACCTAACCTTAACTGTGATCTTAACCTGCCTATGACAGCATGCCTAGATTAACAATTAATCTGGATTTAAGGCAATGCAGACGGTAACTCAAACCTGCGGCTATAATTAACACTAATGGGTATCAAAGAGGGCCTGAGAACACAGAAATGATGAGTACCGGGGAAAGACGCACCGGGATGATGTCAAGGAAATGATTCATAACTAATGATCAAGTGTGGAGGGTTAAGGTCAGTCAGTGGCTGTGTTTGGAATGGCATAATACCATACTACTACTATTTCTGCCACAGACAGATATGGCAGAAGTAGTAAGAGTAGTATGGGTAGTATGCCAGCGAATGACAGTGTCATCGTACACCTGTGGACATAGATTGGATCTTGACTTTGCATTGTGTGAGTCAGGGTGCTCTCATGATTGAAAGAATTGACAATGAAATTATGGTGCGACGCCCCTTCTGGCGACCTCTAATGGTTATAAAAAGAACTACAACTGAAAATGCCACATTAGGAGTATCAGCTTTAAAATGAACTGAACAATCATACTAATTGTTCCGTCTTTTTGTTCAATTGATGTACTGTGAATGTCTTAAAACACCTGCCTTGACTGATTGGGTGCTACTTTCACAATGTTCTAAAATTAGCACTTTAATTAGGTACACCGCTTGTAATGCAATCTTAGTTGTGCATTACCTATGAACATAATATATTATTACACATTAATGTGTAATAATATATTACACATTAATTGGATTCAATTACAGACAACAGGCCTAAAATTGTCATTTTAGAATCACGTAAAATTCTTAGCAGTCTCAAACAACATAAAAAAGAAATTCAAACAAAATAAATAAATACATAAATACAATTTCAATTGAACCATTGTGAAATTATGCAACTTGTATGAGTTTATCACTAAGTCAAGTTACTTTTAGTTTACCAGACATTCTAGGTTCATAGGTAATGCACAACTAAGGTTTAATTACAAGCGGTGTACCTAATAAAAGTGATAATTTTAGAACATTGTGAAAGTATCCCCCAATCAGTCAAGGCAGGTGGTTTAAGATATTCACAGTACATCAACTGAACACAAATACTGAACAATTAGTATGATTGTTCATTTCATTTTAAAGCTGATACTCCAAAATGGCATTTTCAGTTGTAGTTCTTTTTATAACCACAAGAGGTCGCCAAAAGACACTTCCTCGCACCATAATTTCATTGTCATTTCTTTAAATCATGAGAGCCATCCTGACTCACACAATGCAAAGTCAAGATTCAATCTATGTCCATGATTTTTTTCACTACACTACAGTGGTTCAGTCAATATCTTTAGAAGTGATCCAATCGATTTTGGGTGAGAACAGACCAAAATATAACTCCTTTTTAACTGTAATTCTCGCCATTGCAGTTTTGGCACGATCATGATTTCAAGCTCGATTACACTTGACTGCTGATGTCAAGATTTATAGTGAAACATTTGTTACATTTGGGTTTATTGCTTCAAAAGACATTGATTTAACCACTGGAGTCTAATGGATTACTTTTATGCTGCCTTTATGTGCTTTTGGAGCTTCAAAATGTTGGTCACCATTCACTTGCACTGTATGGACCTACAGAGCTGATATATTTTTCTAAAAATCTTCGTTTGTGTTCTGCAGAAAAACTAAAGTCATACACATCTGGGATGGTATGAGGGTGAGTAAATGATGAGAGAATTTTAATTTTTGGGTGAACTATCCCTTTAAAAAAGAAGCATGCCTGAGTGTGGAAAACAAACGCACAATAAATCCTGACTTACACAAATGTATTTCCCTTCAGCCTACTTTCATTAAACATTTTGAGCTCTGTGATGAAATCTTTTCTTCTGTTTTATTTGTCGAGCATATTTTTTCAAAGGCTAACAAGCACATAGGGGGTCAGTGTGTGTGTAGTGTGTAAACTCATCCACAAGAGGTCAGCAGATATAACGTTACAATTTAATTTTACCCGTTTTCTGGGATACAGACAAGGTATGTTCTTATGCTATTCTTAATACAGTTTTACCATTTGGGGCAAAACATATCATTACAACTGTTTAGTTTGGGGTTTGAGTTAGGAGAGGATCCTGGAAGAGTATAATGTGAAAACTTCTACCTTTGATGCAGTGATTTAGGTTGTACTCACTAAAGAAGGTGATACTTCAGGCTTCTTCACATCTGGTCGCACATCTGAGTATTCAACAGCATATATTTTAATTACACGAGTGCAAACAGTCTGTCCTTACATGTCATAAATTATACTTCACATAATAATTAGTGTTCACTTTCTGCAGAGGAATAACCCAATTAGCAAAGGCCTTCAAAAAGCAGCTTAAACTAACGGCATGAAAAGTCCAACAAAAAATGGATTTTTCTCAGAACGAAACGTTTGAAAATTAAGGGGGGAAAAATGCTCGTACTTGCCAAAATCACGAAACAGATTTAAATCCACAACTCCAATAATGCAACTCATTACAGGCATTTGGACGCGTCCATAGCCGGGTTTGGGGATCATACATTTTTTTTTTTTTTGAGAACTTTAAGAGTAGTTTTTTTTTTCTAAAAACACGTACAAAAAAATCAAACTTTTACAACAATGTCCCATTATTTACATTTATAGTATCAGTAATCAATTACAATTAAACAAACAGCAAAATAGCGAGAGGGAATTTCCCCCTTCCTTGAAACCAATAGTGGTCTAATCTCGAAGGGTCCACAAGCGCAAAACAAGGGGGGTGTTAAAAACATATTTCGAACAATTACATAAACACTGACAGACATTAAACATGTTTGCGTTTCTTACATATTCTACAATACTTATTGATTAGGAAAGCATTGCAAATATCTCTGGAAATGTAAAAATATAGCGATAATGACATGATGCTATTAACCAGACCTCCCCTATTTTCCACACATGCCCTGCGGGAGTCTACTCCGGCTGTCCGTCTTTGTCCGGCAACGAGTAGGCCGTAATTAACATGGCCAATTTCGCGTTCGGGGATAAATATTAAATCGTAAGTCTATTTGACATTGATTGTTTTACATATGAGGGTTGACATCCATGTCTTGAAGCAACAGTCAGGTGTATATTAATGAGCTGTGTGAGCAACGTTGCACACTATGTACCTTGTTTGATGAGGGCTAAACGGCTAACGGTAGCCTGCTCGCGAATTCTAATCACGTTTGAATTAAATTCGCGATGAATTCGCGCGTAACGCGTGAGTTACAACCACATTACATATTCGGAACGATCGCGTTTTAAAATGGGGACACTTGCTTGAAGTATTTGCCTTTAAATGTCATTTAGACAGTCATCCAGGTATATACACATCTGTTTGTGAACACATTGCAGGCAGGCAGATGTGCATCCACATCCAGTCCTTCATAATAATTTATAATTACTTTAATATCGCCTTCCCTGCTATTTCAGCGGCTGGTTTGCGTGCTTGCAAAGATCTCTCGTATTGTAACTCAATGTTTTCAGATTTATATGTGATGCTTTGCCAGATCACATTATTATTTGGGATCACATGCATCTAATGGATGCCAAATCTGACTCAAAACATTAATGCATCTTTTAGACATGTTGCTGAATAGTAGATATCTGACCTCAATGGCCCTGTGGAACTGGTACAGCTATATTTAAGCATTTCCACGTGCAATTCATACCTGGGGCAGCGGGGTTGATACTCGTTGGACCCGAGGAGGTATACGTCAAATACACTAATTTCTGTTAATGAACGGTGACATGGCACCGCACCGACAGTCATTTTAATGGCGGGACAGCAGGCGGGACAGAGTCAAGGAAAACGAGGCAAAGGTAGGAAACTGTCAATTGGCGCATCTCTGTGTCCGAGCGGGATTCCACACATCTCTGGCTGCAAAATCTTCCTTTTCCCTGTCCGCACATGGCTGAATGTACGGTGGCCTTGTTTTTCGTGGGGATCTGTCTTTTGGGTAGCTTTATGTCAACCTCGCATCACTTGTCTATTCACTTTAGTGTTGGTTTGTTTATTATACACTGCAACTTTTCCAACTTGTGATTTACCCTAACGCAAGCATCACTCTTGGGATTTAGGGCTTGGGATCTCTAAAGGATTGCATCTCCAGTTTCTTGCCATATTTCTATTTTACTATGGGATTAATATTGTGAATCTAGATACCAACTATAATTAAAGGAATAGTTAAAACAGAAAATAAAATTCTGTCATCATTTAACCACCTCTATGCTGTTCCAAACCAGCATTTTTATATATATATATATACACACACACACACTGCATGCCCAATTATTAGGCAAATTGTATTCCTCAGGATTAATTTTATTGTTGAACAAACACAATGCTCTCAGTCTATCCAAAATGTTATTGAACCTCAAACCTGAATGTTTAACAAAGAGTTAAGAGTTTTGTCTTTCTCAGGGGAATATATAAGTGTGCACAATTATTAGGCAACTAAATTACAAAAGGAAGATTTAGAGTAGGTGCAACAAATAAGTAACACAAAATGACAATTAAATAACATTTTTGGCCTTTCAAAAAGATTCAGTGACCTATATAGCCACCCTTCTTTTCAATAACTGCCATGAGCCTTCCATCCATGGAGTCTGTCAGTTTCTTGATCTGTTCACGATCAACTTTCGCTGAAGCAGCAACCACAGCCTCCCAAATGCTGTTCAAAGTGGTGTATTGTCTTCCCTCACTGTAAATCTCACGTTTGAGAAGGACCCACAAGTTTTCAATAGGATTTAAGTCAGGTGAGG
Organism: Myxocyprinus asiaticus; assembly: GCF_019703515.2. NCBI lineage: Eukaryota > Metazoa > Chordata > Actinopteri > Cypriniformes > Catostomidae > Myxocyprinus > Myxocyprinus asiaticus. The sequence goes on along the minus strand of NC_059377.1, from coordinate 36,326,327 downwards.
AAGGGGGCCAAGTCATTATTTGGGCATCATTGAGACCCTTGCTGGCTAGCCAAGCAGTGGAGTACTTGGATGCATGTGATGGAGCATTCTCCTGCATAAAAATCATGGCCTTCTTGAATGCTGAGGACTTCTTCCTGTACCGCTGCTTGAAGAAAGTACTTTCCAGAAACTGGCAGTAGATTTGGGAGTTGAGTTTCAGTCCATCTTCAACTCGAAAAGGTCCATCTACCTCATCCTTAATGATAGCAGTCCATACCAGTACCCCTCCTCCATCTTGCTGGCATCTGACTCGAAGTGGTGCCCTGTGTCCATTAGTGATCCAACCATGGGCCCATCCATCTGGTCCAATCAAGAGTCACTCTCATTTCATCTGTCCATAAAACCTTTGAAAAATCTGTCTTCAGGTACTTCTTTGCCCAATCTTGACGCTTCAGCTTGTGAATCTTATTCAGTGGTGGTCGTGTTTCAGCCTTCTTGACCGTGGCCATGTCTCTGAGCACTTGACACCTTGTACTTCTGGACATTCCAGGTAGGTTGCAGTTCTGGAATATGGTGGCATTGGAGGATAATGGGTTCCTGGTAGCTTCACATTTAATAATTCTCTAGTCTTTTGTAGTTAATTTGTGCCTTTTCTTCTCCATGTGTTTTTGCGCCTCAGTTGACTATTCGCAAACAAAATGTTTGATTGTCCGGTGGTCACGCATCAATAGCTTAGCTATTAGCTGTTGCATCCATCTGAAAGGCATTTTACAATATTTGACTTTTCAGTGTCAGTTAAATCTCTTTTTTGGCCCATTTTACCTGAGGTAATGAAGCTGCCTAATAATTATGCACACCGTGATATAAGGTGTTAGTCACTTTCACCACACCCTCCCTCACTACACATACATATCACCTGAAAATGATTGAATCCAATAAGCATTCAAGTTTATATGGTTTGGAGTTGGAAAACGTGCATGGAAATAATGATAAGATCAGAATACTCACTTGCATAATAATTGGGCACGCAGTGTATATATATATATATATATATATATATATATACACACACACACTACTGGTCAAAAGTTTTGAAACACACTCATTCTTTATTATAATTTTTTTTCTTCACATTTTAGAATAATAGTAAAGTCATCAAAACTATGGAATAACATAAATGGAACTATGGGAATTATGTTGTGACTAAACAAAATAAATCAAAACTGTGTTATATTTTAGCATCTTCAAAGTAGTCACCCTTTGCCTAGAATTTGCAGACATGAACTCTTGACATTTTCTCAACCAACTTCTTGAGGTATCACCCTGGGATGATTTTTAAACAGTATTGAAGGAGTTCCCATCTATGTAAAACCTTTCTTTTTAAATTTATTTATTAAATTGTAGTTTTATAATGAAATAAATTAATATGTTGGCACAATTGTATTTTTGTCTACAAAACTAATTTCAAACATTTAAGCATACGCCTTCAGATCAAAAGATTTTTAAGATCATGAGAAACATTTCAGTCAAGTGTTTCAAAAGTTTTGACCGGTAAGTGTATACTAAGAAAGTGAACAGTGACTGAGACTGTCATGATGCCTAACATCTCCTCTTGTGTATCACAGTACAAAGAGAGTAAAACAGGTTTGGAACGGAATGAGATGGAGTAAATGATGACAGAATTTTCATTTTTGGGTGAACTATACCTTTAACAAGGGTTTGATTTGGTTGGGTATTAACAGTTTATACCCACTAAGGATACTGAGATTTGGGGTTGTGAACTAATTAGAAAGATCATGAGAAATTAATACTGGATCTAGAATAGTTGGTTTGGAAATAAAGTCTATTTGCATAGATGCACTAATAATATAATGTATTTGGCAATATAATTGGCTCAAATCCTCTAGTGATTTACAGATGGTAACATATAGTTTAAAAGTTAAAATCAGGGATTGTTTTTGACAGAATGGGCCTGTAAGTAAAGGTAAAGAAAATTGTAAATTTCAGTCTGTTTAGATGCCACACAACCAGCACTACAACGCTAAGACTAGTAGTGAAAGTTATGTTTTAATGTGGTTTTAATACGGCTCAGAAGTTTATAATAAAATGTCCTCTCGCGTCATTTTCCTGCCATTCCATGTTTCCCCCTTTATAGGTTCCCAGATGAAGAGCCCAGAGAAAAAGAAGAGGAAATCCAACTCTCAGGTAAATTTAACTGAATGGTCTTAAATGAGTATTTCATCCAAATATGAACTGTCATATTCGGTCATTATGTACTCACTCTAATGCCGATAAAATCATATATCATGATAATTTTTCACGTGATATTGTATCGATACTTTAGATTCCTGTACCAATATATTATTTATATATATATATATATATATATACACACACACACACACACACACACACACACACAGCTCTGGAAAAAATTAATAGACCACTGCAAAATTATCAGTTTCTCTGGATTTGCTATTTATAGGTATGTGTTTGAGTAAAATTAACATTTTTGTTTTATTTTATAAAGTTCTGACAACATTTCTCCCAAATTACAAAAAAAAAAAAAAAAAAACATTGTCATTTAGAGCATTTATTTGCAGAAAATGACAACTGGTCAAAATAACAAATAAAGATGCTGTGTTTTCAGACCTCAAATAATGCAAAGAAAACAAGTTCATATTCATTTTTAAACAACATAATACTAATGTTTTAACTTCGGAAGAGTTCAGAAATCAATATCTGGTGGAATAACCCTGATTTTCAATCTCAGCTTTCATGCGTCTTGGCATGCTCTCTACCAGTCTTTCACATTGCTGCTGGGTGACTTTATGCCACTCCTGGTGCTAAAAATTAAGCAGCTCGGCTTTGTTTGATGGCTTGTGTCCATCCATCTTCCTCTTGATCACATTCCAGAGGTTTTCAATGGGGTTCAGGTCTGGATATTGGGCTGGACATGACAAGGTCTTGATCCGGTGGTCCTCCATCCACACCTTGATTGACCTGGCTGTGTGGCATGGAGCGTTGTCTTGCTGGAAAAATAAATCCTCAGAGTTGGGGAACATTGTCAGAGCAGAAGGAAGCAAGTTTTCTTCCAGGATAACCTTGTAAGTGGCTCGATTCACGCGTTCTTCACAAAGATAAATCTGCCGAATTCCAGCCTTGCACCCTCAGATCATCACCGATCCTCCACCAAATTTCACAGTGGGTTGTGAGACACTGTGGCTTGTAGGTCTCCCAGGTCTCTGTCTAACCATTAGACGACCAAGTGCAGGATCGGTGATGGTCTGGGGGTGCTTCAGCAAGGCTGGAGTCGGGCAGATTTGTCATTGTGAAGGATGCATGAATCAAGCCATGTACAAGGTTATCCTGGAAGAAAACTAGCTTCCTTCTACTCTGACAATGTTCCCCAACCCTGAGGATTGGTTTTTCCAGCAGGACAATGCTCCATGCCACACAACCAGGTCAATCAAGATGTGGATGGAGGACTGCCGGATCAAGACCCTGTCATGGCCAGCCCAATCTCCAGACCTGAACCCCATTGAAAACCTCTGGAATGTGATCAAGAGGAAGATGGATGACCACAAGCCATCAAATAAAGCCGAGCTGCTTGAATTTTTGTGCCAGGAGTGGCATAAATTCACCCAACAGCAATGTGAAAGACTGGTAGGGAGCATGCCAAGACGCATGAAAGCTGTGATTGAAAATTAAGGTTATTCCACCAAATAGTGATTTCTAAACTCTTCCTAAGTTATAACATTAGTTTTGTGTTTTTTAAAAATGAATATGAACTTGTTTTCTTTGCATTATTCGAGGTCTGAAAACACGGCATCTTTTTTGTTATTTTGACCAGTTGTCATTTTCTGCAAATAAATGCTCTAAATGACAATATTTTTATTTGTAATTTGGGAGAAATGTTGTCCTTACCTTTTATAGAATATAACAAAAATGTTCATTTTACTCAAACACATACCTACACTGGTTGCCAAAAGTTTGGAATAATTTACAGATTTTGCTCTTATGGAAAGAAATTGGTACTTTTATTCACCAAAGTGTCATTCAACTGATCACAAAGTATAGTCAGGACATTAATAATGTGAAAAATTACTATTACAATTTGAAAAAATTTTTCAGAACTTCTTAAACTACTTCAAAGAGTTCTCATCAAAAAAGTTTCCACATGCAGCAATGACAGCTTTGCAGATCCTTGGCATTCTGTCAGTTTGTCCAGATACTCAGGTGACATTTCACCCCATGCTTCCTGTAGCACTTGCCATAGATGTGGCTGTCTTGTCGGGCACTTCTCACACACCTTACAATCTAGCTGATCCCACAAAAGCTCAATGGGGTTAAGATCCATAACACTCTTTTCCAATTATCTGTTGTCCAATGTCTGTGTTTCTTTGCCCACTCTAACCTTTTCTTTTTGTTTTTCTGTTTCAAAAATGGCTTTTTCCTTGCAATTCTTTTTCTTTTTTGCCATTTTTGACCTAATATTGACCTTAAGACATGCTAGTCTATTGCATACTGTGGCAACTCAAAAACAAACACAATGTTAAACTTCATTTAACGAACCAAATAGCTTTCAACTGTGTTTGATATAGTGGCAAGTGATTTTCTAGTACCAAATTAGCAATTTAGCATGATTACTCAAGGATAAGGTGTTGGAGTGATGGCTGCTGGAAATGGGGCCTGTCTAGATTTGATCAAAAATGACTTTTTTTCAAATAGTGATGGTGCTGTTTTTTTACATCAGTAATGTTCTGAATATACTTTGATCAGTTGAATGCCACTTTGGTGAATTAAAGTACCGATTTCCTTCCAAAACAGCAAAATCTTTACATTATTCCAAACTTTTGGCCACCAGTGTATAAATGGTAAATCCAGAGAAACTGATAATTTTGCAGTGGTCTCTTAATATTTCCAGATATATATATATATATATATAGTGTGTGTGTGTGTGTGTGTGTGTGTGTGTGTGTGTGTGTGTGTGTGTGTGTGTGTGTGTGTGTGTATTCACATCAGGTCCCAATAGTTGAATCACTATGAAGCAGGTCATCTAAATAAGTGCAAACATGTGAAAATGGCGTTTCACCGGCTGTGAAAGTGGCCAGAACAGCTTCTATGAGGCACGAGAGAGATTAAAACTAAGCCCGCGTGATTTTCTGTTTCTCTCACGGACATGCTGGGCCTCTCACTCGTTTGGCATAGTTTAAGTCGAAATCCATTTATTAAATTGTAATATATTACAATATATTGAATCATGTATCGTGGTACATATCGTATGGTATTGCGAGGTGGCTGCCGTTGCCCAGGCTTATTTTAAACCCATATGACTTTATTTCTTCTGTGGAACACAAAAGGAGATGTAAGGCAGAATTTTAGCATCATTCACAATTCACATTTATTATAGGAAAAAAGGATGGAATGAAAGTGAATGATGACTGAGACATACTGCCTTACATCTCCTTTTGAATTCCATGGAGAGAAAAAAGTCATAATTTACTCTCGTTCCAAGCCCATATGCTGTTATTTTTCCCTATAGAAAACAAAAGGAGAATTTTGAAGAATGTTTTTCAAGTAATGACAGAATTTTTGTGATGAACATCACAATTTCTTAATGCTTCTCAATAGACATTGTAGTTTTCTTTTGTTGTAACAGTTGCAAAGTCTTATAGTGGAATAGCCTCTCTTCTCATGCTAAATGTCTGCTTAAACAAATGCATTCAGTGTCAGAGTCATCACCTTTTCTCTCACCCATTGTGTTTCCTTTAAGGGGGCAGCGTTCTCCCATCTCTCTGAGTTTGCTCCCCCTCCCACTCCAATGGTGGATCACCTGGTGGCTTCTAACCCTTTTGATGATGACTTTGGTCCGCCATCACGCTCTGGTGGAGGAGGTGGTCCAGGTGGTGCCTCATTCATGCCCAGCCCAGGGGCAGGCGGAGGAGGCTACGGTGGGCCCGGTCGAATGGGAGGAGGAATGGGATTCATGGGTGGACCTGGAGGACCTGGAGGTGGCCAACCCGGCCGAAGACCAACTTTTGGTCCCCCGACACCAAACGCTGGACCACACCACCCTCTTGGATTTGGAGGCATGCCTGGCTTTGGAGGTGGAGGAGGTGGTGGAGGAGGTTTTCCACCTGGAGGGCCATCGCAGTTTAACATGCCACCCAATTTTAGCCCTCCCATGCACCCCGGGCAGGGCTTCAACCCGATGCTGTCACCTGGAGGAATGGGTGGTGGTCCAGGAGGCGGAGGAGGTCCGCCTCACCCGCGGTTTGGGATGCCTCAACAACAGCCTCCCCATGGACAGGGGGGGCATCCCTTCAATAGCCCACCTTTACCCGGGGGCCCTGGCCCTCGTGGGCCCCCGCATGGCCCCATGAACCCTATGGGAGGAATAGGAGGAGGAATGAACTTGATGGGCATGGGTGGTCCAGGTGGAGGGGGTAATATGGTGGGTGGACACCCAGGTATGCCTCCACAAGGACAGTTCCCTCCTGCGCAAGACAGCCCATACCCTGGATCAAGTCCCCCTGTAGGTGAAGAGGGCAAGAACTTTGGTGGTCCAGGTGGTGGTTCAACAGTCCCTTCTCAACAGCAACCACCCAACCTTAATCCCTCCGGTCCGCCATCCAACAATGCCACCCCTGGTCCATCCCCAGCCCCTGGACCTCCACAGACTGGAGGAGGTTTCCCAGGTCATCCAGACGTCCCACAACCAAACCCCAACACACCAGGGCAACCCCAGTCGGCTCCTCCACCCCCAAATCCCAACTCTTCCCCTACGGGCCCACTTAATGGTCCACAGCCACAACAAACGCCAACCAATCAGCATCCTCCTCCCAACTCCAGTGGTGGCCCTGGCCCCAACACCCCATCAAATCAACAGCAACCAACACCACCAAACTCTACCCCAGGGTCTGGACCATACAGCCAGCAGAACAACACTCCAGGTGGGCCAATGCCGAACCAACCCAACTCCAACCAGAACAACCTTAACAGCAGTGGTGGCAACACTCCAGGTAGTAACCCCAATCCTCCATCCAATTCCAACTCCACACCCAACACCCAGTCCCCACTTCCCAGTGGGCCTGCTCCACCAACTGCTGGCCCAGGCTCCGGTCCCCCAAAGCTAGGTGGAGGTATGGTTTTCCCTTGTGGCCTTTGCATGTCAGAAGTTCATGACGACCAAGAGGCCATCTTATGTGAGGCATCATGCCAACGCTGGTTTCATAGAGACTGCACAGGCCTAACTGAGCCAGCATATGGCCTGCTAACAAGAGAAAGTGCTGCTGTGTGGGCCTGCGACTTCTGCCTCAAGACAAAGGAAATTCAAGCAGTTTATGTGCGCCAGGGACTGGGACAGCTTGTGGCTGCCAATGATGGCTGAGGGACTGCTGTAAAGAGCAGAAGGGGAAAATGTATTTCTTGGTGCTTCAAGTGTTGTTTCACGGTAAGAAATGGCAAAGGTTAATTGAAACTGAAGAGTTAGACTGAGAACCAGAGGAGAGGGGGATACTGATTGAACTGAATTTGAACAGTCTCTTAATCTCATTGTACTAACAATAAGTTTTCTTCACAGACCTCATATGCACTTTTGGGGTCCCTGTTTCTAAATAAAGCCCTAAAACCAGAACTTTGAAAGCTTTATATATAGCATACCATGACACACTTTCAAAATTCCAGGTTCCTTTAGTTTTGAGATTGCACTCATTGGTCTTCATTTGTCACAAAAATGTGGAGGATTGGATTAGCATTTTCATTCTGGCCACAATGAAAAGTCTATAATGTTCATATTTAATATTCATGTACAGGAATTAATGCTTTTGTGTGACCCTAAATCAGCCTCCAAAAAGCTGTCCAGCCTTGTTTTTTCTGTTTCAAAAATCAATTTTGTTGATCTGCAAAAGCACTGATGCCAACTGCTACCTCAATTTGACAAAAGTCTGGCAAAGAACGCTTTGGCATTAACTAATGTTAAGGCAGGAGCCTATAGTCACCACTCAACCTCTCCTCTCTCTCAGTAACTCTGTTTCAGTGTATCCAAAGGGAACTGGCAGCATTCTGCACCTTTGACTATGACAAAAGGCATATAAAGACATGTAGATAATGAACATTCACTATGTCCATTGTGGAATAAAGGTGAGATCTTCAAAAGAGAGAAATAAGGGTCCTGCAATTCTCTGTCAATAAAACTCTTGATTGTTTTTCTTTATGTACAGCTTCTCACTGTTTTTTCCATACAAAAGTGGACATTGGTGGCTGATGGCATAGCGAATAGTGGTAATCCATAACTTTATCAGTGTATGTATGTAGTCTTTGGATTGCATGTGAGCCAATGCAGTACTTTGTCAGATCTGTTTTGAATCTTTACTGTTCTGATTAGGCCTCATCCTGGGCTATGAAGTAGACCAAATAACAGACAAAATCAGATGTTGTCGCAGAGTAAGATGTTTGCAATTTATTTCTTTTTCTGATTTCTACATTTCTGTCCAAGTTGCCTTTTCTTATTTTATTTTGTATGTACCTGTGTGTATGCTGTTCTGTGTGCTTGTTCTGGTACCCTCCATTGGCCAGCATTGTGCAGTAATATGGGGGTGTTTGGTGCTCAGGCTCTACTGAAAGAAGTAAACTGAATAGTTGTTTTTTTTTTTTTTTTTTTTTTTAACGAGTGCCTGTCTTTGTGACCTTTTTATTCTATTAAATTTGTCTTTGACAACCCTTTAAACCAGGCCATGAAATCTTAGACATCTGTATTTAAAAAAAAAAGAAAAACATTTTTTTTTTGATAAACTGATAATTAAGCTAACTAATCCCTCTATAAAATGTTTTATTGAGAACATTAAAACTTATTTTTAGCTTACAAACATTAGGTTATAATTGTCCTACCTTAAACCATGCTATATGTTATCACTTTAGTGGCATATAAAATGTTTATAATTAAAGTGGACATTCACAAATGAAAAATTTGTGTTTTGGGGGTGGGGGGTATTAGCAATAAAGAATAGGGTTCTCTCTATGATTTTTTTTTTAATTTATGAGTAAAATAAGGTCTGTGGTAAAAATTACTTGAAGATACTTGGTCATTTTGTTCTACAACATATAGGACACAGTCATTCCTCAAATGTAAATTTTGAAGTCCCCGTAAAAAAGAAAGCAACATCCTTTTTTTTTTTCTAACGAGTTGCTAAATAAGGACTACAAATACCACGTGAAAAAGTGAACATGCTTGACGAAATGCAAAACTATAGTATAGTTCGTTCAAGTCCTCCTGGGAAGTTCGTACTTGCGAGGCTGGAAATTATAAACACGTGATGTGCGTTCAAGTGACTTTAGTCGGAAAGAACGGACCCGTTTTGCAATTAAAAATTTCTTTCTCTCTTTTTCACATACTGGCGAAGGCAGGAACCTTTTTTTAAGCAACAATGCAACAAAATGAAGAGCAAAGCCATGCATTGGGGTGTAATTGATGCTTCATCTGTCTATCATTCTTTTGCGGCCACATTTAATGCTGGGAAATGTAGTTTTGTTGCAACCGCTTGTGCATTAACCAGCTAAATGAGTCTTATTTTCTGCACAGTCAAAATCCACAAGAAAAACTGAAATATTACCAATAACAATTTGCTTCTGGCTTGAACGTTAAATCGACACACACCCAACTCGGAAAGTCGGGATCTAAGAAAATCCAGACTTTCCCACTTGTAATTACAACTTAGTTGTGGCATTAATGTGTATTCAACTCATAAATACGATCAGTCCGACATGACTTGAACGCACCATTTGCCACAGGTTATCTTTTTTTTTTTTTTTTTATGAGCAAAATAAGTTATGTGATAAACATTACTTGAAGATACTTGGTTTTGTTCTACAACATATAGTACACACAGTCATATATCAAACGTGAATAACAATTAAAAAAAAGTATGTTGCTAATTAGTTGCTAAATAAGGACTACAAACACAAGCATGTGAGTGAACATTAGCAACATGCTTTTTCACGTTTGGGGTATGACTGTAATTTATGTCGTAGAACAAAACGTCCAGGTATCTCAAATAAATGTTTACCACTGAACGTATTTTACTCATAAATCCAAACATTACATTATAAAAACTTGTAGGAAAATCCTGAGGGATTCTAAAATGCTTATTTTGTTCCATGTTTTTGGACTACAACCTGAACAGTTTAAATCGAGGGCTGAGGTCGAAAATGTATACTACTCATACTATTTCTGCCATAGACACATATGGCAGAAGTAGTATGGATAGTATGCCATTTCGCACTCGTCTGATTTTCTTTAAACGGCGTCCTGAATTATTCGGATGAGATTGACGTTGGATTTCAGCCAATGATTTAGTCCCATCAGACTGCCTTGGAACAACTCTCGGGCCAATCAGCGCTCGGGAGGGGCGGGACGATGACGTATAGGCAACAGGTTGTTTCAGAATAAATGCACTGACAGTTTTGCATGGACTTGGACCGTCCATCTTCAACAAGGTCAACACGGAGTTTCTTAATTATACCAAACCTAGAGAGACCTTCATTGACTGTGCCTCGTGAAGCTCCCGGGAAAACAGGTAGGCAAAAGGAATCCAATAGTTTACTCGGCGGTGTATATTTGCTTTGGGCTTTCTTTTTTGTTTTTTTTGTTTTTTATGTCACTGTTTGTGTCTAACCTTTGGGTTCGTATAATCCATAATCATATGGCTTCACATTTACACCAGTGTTCTGGGCGAAGAAGAGGAAAAACCAGTTGCTTTGTGTCCGATGGCTGGATTACAGTAGAGAAGATGAGCTGATCCAAGCTGACATCTCTCCTCATCTGTAATATAATAAAGTCATTATGGCTCGAGAATCTGTTTGATCTCGCCGCTTGGAAAAAAATATCTGACCTTCTCTTTAAAAATAAAAAATAGGCGCAATCAGCATGTGGCAAGTTGTGATATTATAAACATATTTCTCCTATATAACGTATGCAAAGTTGCTTTTTTTAAATATCCCACATGACTGAAACATGGTTTCGGTCTCCTATAGATATTTTCAATGAAGCCAGTCGAACACCCCTGATGAAAAAGTAGTTCAAACAGTCTTCATTTGAACGTAAATGTATCTTTATCTCGTGTATTAATATAAACACTCATTTGGTTTCGAACCCGTCGATACTGACTAACTTGCTGGGTGGGTGTGACGCAAATTAAACATGGAATCTCATGGCTTGTCTGGGAGAAAACGTTTCATTCTACATCTGCTTCCACAAGACACCAACATCATGTGTATATAGGGAAACTAAAGGACAATGAGAGCTCCTCTAAAAAAGCTTGTGTCTCAGTTGAACGTGTAACTTAATATTTAGCTCTTGGTTATTTCCAACACTGTAACTAGAACATCTTGGACATCAACTCGAGCATTCATGAATAGAATATCCAGAGAGTATTGCTTATTTACAGTAAAATATGCTTTTCCATTTCTGAACTACCATAGCAAAATGTCATCTTTGTGCAGTGTAATTTGCACAGTAGCCTTACACAAAAAGTACTGTGATAGCATCATGTGCAGTAATGGTTATCAGATGGTAAAACTATTATGGTACTACTGAATGATAATCATATTAATTGACTGTGGTATTTACATGGTACTGCAAAGAATACCCTGGAACTACTATAATACAACTCCTAAAGACATGTTATTGCCATGATACAAGACCACATGAAGCATGAAATTGTGATGGTACAACTTAAACATGGTAGTACCATGGTACGTTTTTGGTATTTTTAGTTAATAGTATTTAATTAGTCAATATTAGGGTTGAATTCTGAATTAAAGGAATATTCTGGGAAAACTGTTTTCACCATACTAGCATCAGCCAAGACAACAACAGGATTAAAGGGAGTAATTTAAAAACACTAGTACCCTAAGGGTATCAATATATTCAAGAAGAGTGAAACATAAGCCAGATGAATTTTTTTTATTTTTTTGTAACAAAAAGCTGTCAACCCGTATAAAAACACAAACTATGAAATATGTTATAGGCCTGTACTGTACTGTACTGTATTGTATTGATAAGTTATAAGACTTCTGTCACAAGTACTTAAGTACTCATGGAACATTTGGCTATTTCTTTTTAATAATTTTTTTATATATATTTAGTGTCAGTTGTCACTTCTTATTTCCATATCAAACATGCAGCTGAGGTGAGTCATGTTAGTGTATATTTTATAATCTTACAGGATCTGCTGTAATAATCATTAATCTGTGATGGTGTGACCACTGTATCTGTGTGGTTGACATGCTTGTTTACATGTTCAGAGTCATAAAGGGTAATACATTAAAAATGTATGTAGTCTGTAGGCTATATAACTATAGGCATTAGTGGAGTCTACAGAAATTTCTATCAGTACTAAAATGTTTTAAAAAAACGATTTAAACTGACGCTGACTACCACCCATGGAGTCGCGAGTTTGAATCCAGGGCGTGCTGAGTGACTCCAGCCAGGTCTCCTAAGCAACCAAATCGGCCCGGTTGCTAGGGAGGGTAGAGTCACATGGGGTAACCTCCTCGCGGTCGCGATTAGTGGTTCTTGCTCTCAATGGGGCGCGTTGTAAGTTTTGCGTGGATCGCGGAGAGTAGCACGAGCCTCCACATGCTGGGAGTCTCCATGGTGTCATGTACAGCAAGCCATGAGATAAGATGCGCAGATTGACTGTCTCAGAAGTGGAGGCAACTGAGACTTGTCCTCTGCCACCCCGGATTGAGGTGAGTAACCGCGCCACCACGAGGACCTACTAAGTAGTGGGAATTGGGCATTCCAATCTGGGAGAAAAGGGGATTTAAAAAACAATAATTTAAACATGAAAAATATGAATATGAAGTTGACACATTATAGAATTAAGTAACATGGTAAACAATGTTAAACAATATTTACACAGCACTGCTGAATTGAAAATGTAAAATAAAATAATAATTACACTTAGAAAAATGCAGAAAAAATATGCTAATCAGTACAAAGGTTTTATTTTGTGTCAGAATTAACTTATGAAATACTAAACAAATTAACAAGCAGTGGGGTTTGTGTTAAGGAGTTCTGTTATAAGAAATAAATCAAAGACTTGATTTGTAGACTAATGGATGATTATGTATATAGATAATAATGAATATGTAGTGTCCATCAGATAAAATGTATTTAATTCAAATGGCATTAATTAGGTTAAATGTCAAGCCATTTTTATTTTTATATAGTGCTTTTCACAACACACATAATTTCAAAGCAGCTTTACAGAAAATCAGTGTAATGTCTGTTATGCCTTAAATGTCTTAAAGTCCCCAGTGAGCATCATCACTGAAAAACTTGAAAATCATGCCTTAGTGTTTTTTGTCTTTAGGCCCCAAGTAAGTCAAAGGTGACTGTTGCAAGGAACAAAACTCCATAAGATGTTAGTTGAGAAAAAAGCAGTGGGATAAACCAGGCTTGGCAGTGTGGTAAATGTGGCAGTAAATAGCTTAGAAAATACAAAGAAATCAAATGTCACATGCTTTTCTATAGCTAATTAAGAGTATGTGCAATGCAGCTTTGTCTTGCAACTTTGAACTCCCAATAATACAAGTTCATGTGCACAACAAGAGAGAGAGATGGCACAGAGTGTATCGATCCTGTCTAGTAACATTCCTCTCAGAACAGACAGTCTTTTCTGATGCCAGGTCAGACCCAGTGCTCAGCGAAAGGTGAGATTCACAGCCACACAAACTGTCCAGACCTGTTTGCATGGGTTTGTAGCTCCTAATGATTGGCAGATGTACACAGATCAATTCTGACCAAAAACTGGACCCCATAAAATCTGCAGCCTTGATTAAATGGCAAACATGAGTGAAAAGCATCGGCTAGCTGATCTTTAGTTGGTCTATTTGAGAAACATCTTGGCAATGCCTTGCACTTTCTTACCAAGAAACTCAAACCAACCCATAAGTACACTTGACTTACCCATCTTAAATGAAAAATTGTACAGTTTCCCCATACTTTGTTCCATTTCTTTAACCAATGAGAAATTACACGGTGGGTTCTGTTTTGTAGGAATGCTTGGAATCCCACTTATGTGAGGTAGACAATGGCTGACTTTATGTAGCTAATCACACCTAATGCTTCAACAGGAGCGCCGACAGTTGTAATGTAACTAGAGCACCCCATTACATTAAGTTATTCATTGATAGCCCAGAGTTTATGGACTGTTGTTTTAGTTTTCAATGTTTTCAGGATTTGTCCCCTAGAGCTATACTAGAGCATTTTAAGGTGGTGTTTAACACAGGAAACAACATACTAATAACATGCCCAACAGTGCTTGTATGATTCTTCATTTGTACAGAGATTGCAGATAAAAATGGCTTCAAGGCCTTAAGCAGCACACACTTACACTCACACAGTCTAAGTGAGTGGGGGAAAAAGAGAGCTTAAGAAGATGCCTTCCAGAGCTGCAGATGTTTTGTGCAGAAGGCATTAGCAGGCATGCTTATAAAATATTTAAAACAATTAGAATTTTCTGTCCTTTTCATGACATTTCTAGATATTCACTAATGTCTTGTGTTCCGAATAAAGTGCTAAGTGAATGTATATTTATTTATGCAAAACTTGACTGACAAATGTAAGTGACCTATGATATGCTTCCCTCGTCTTATTCCAAACCCCAATGTTTTCTTTCTTCTATTAGAAGACTTTGTTAGGTTTAGGGGTTTGGAAAAACTGTAATTTTGGAAAAATCATAATAACATCGTTTGTTGTTGGGCCTGGGTAGCTCAGCGAGTATTGATGCTGACTACCACCCCTGGAGTCGTGAGTTCGAATCCAGGGTGTGCTGAGTGACTCCAACCAGGTCTCCTAAGCAACCAAATTGGCCCGGTTGCTAGGGAGGGTAGAGTCACATGGGGTAACCTCCTTGTGGTCGCGATTAGTGGTTCTTGCTCTCAATGGGGCGCTTGGTAAGTTGTGCATAGATCGCGGAGAATTGCATGAGCCTCCACATGCTGTGAGTCTCCGCGGTGTCACGCACCGCAAGCCATGTGCTAAGATACGCGGATTGCCTGTCTCGGAAGCGGAAGCAACTGAGACTTGTCCTCCGCCACCCGGATTGAGGTGAGTAACCACGCCACCACGAGAACCTAGTAAGTAGTGGGAGTAAATGCTAACTCGGACGATTTCTTGCAATATCACCATCTACGACTTGTCATGAGACCGGGTTGGGCGGTCTCTGAGTCTCTAAAGGTTGAAAACCCTTGGTCTAGATTAAACTCTTAGTAACTTTAATCCAACACTCAAGTGTATGTTATGTGTGCTGCATACTAGCACTTTGATATAACTGAGGAATGTTGCCTTTACAGTAAAAAGCTATGTTTGATTTGATGTTGTCCTCCTGCATTCTGGAACTGTGTTGCAGGAAAATGGGAAGACAGGAAGTAGAGTGGAATGTGCTAGAACCTGCTCTTACCAGCAGGCACACCTGTTTGTCACACACAAACAATATCTCTCTCTTTTCTATGAAATGTAGAGCACTCTCAATGCCTGTGCTGATATATGATAACTGTGTTATGCACAAAATTGCCTTATATTTCTCTAAGTGTGAAGCTGTATTGAGAATTTTAAGTATAAATAGAGATATTTGTTTAAAAGTGTTAATAATATTTACATGTAAATTTTAACATGATCCAAAATGGCAGTAGCAAAGCCGGCTTGGGTAAAAACAGTAAAAAGCCTGCCCAAATAATGTCCAGTGAAGCTAAATAGCATGAAAATATTAAATATTTGCAAGCCAAAACCATTTACCAAGTCAGATGCTGAATTTTTACCATTCTTTGCAAAATTGTCAGATACATTAGCTAAATTAATTGTCCTGCTTCCGAACATGGCCTGCTAGTAAAACACAAGGGATCATTGCAGTAAAATTTCTTTTAGATGACATTGTTTTTCATACTAAAAATTTTGACTTGTTGTCATTGCTGTAACCACCTCCAGTCACTGTGAGAACTTTGCAGTGTGATACTGAAGATATTGTTGACTTTTGTATAACAAACTGCTTATGTTCCTCATTTGTAAGTCGATTTGGATAAAGGCATCTGCTAAATGACAATGTAAATCGATGTATTTTCAAACGAAAATATATTAGTGTGGACAACACCTTTTTATTTTTGTCTCTTTATGGGTTCACAGATTTATTATATTCTTTGTCTTGGTTCCACAGCAGGCCACAATGAGTTCCCTCTCAGCAGAAAGGAAGCCCCCTCTGGACTATGGTGTCCAGATCCGCTTCATCAAAGATCTGGATGACACCGGCGGAGGGTTCCCAGACAGGACTCGACTGGCCGGCGGAGTTGGTGGTGTTAGCAATGGAAGTCCTTCACCCTCTAAATATGGAGTAGCTGTGCGGGTGCAAGGAATTTCAGGACAACCATATGTGGTGCTCAAAGATGGAGAAAAAGGAGACTCTTATGGGGTACAGCTGAAGACTCAACCACAAACCCAAAGCTCAGCCCCAGGTATCTCTCGGTCTTCCCCTTACAGAAGTCTTCTGCCGGTACAAAGGGAAGGGGCTCGGACTCCCCAGGACTCTTATACCCCAGTTGGTCAACCTAGCACTCCAGAGGAGGAATATGGGAGCCATTTAAAGAGGCCACCTGGTGACGGACAAGCGGGAAGCCAAGGAGAGGACGAGGGCAGGCCTACAGAATGCCTTACCCCTTCTAATCTGGCTCCCAGGGTGGACAACAAGGACAATGATGATTTTAACGAAGCAGGGCTTAGGAAGGTCAGGCAGAATGGAATTGGTGGTAGTATGAATGGAACAGGAGTAAATGGATCTTTCCCTCCTCCTTCCACAGGCTCATTGGATGAAGAGCAAGCCCCAGCAATAGATACCAAGTCATTGGCTCCCATTAATAAACTTATCAGCCGGTTTGGCGGTAGTGATGTTCCCAATTTAGAACCCCGAACTCGGCCTCACTTTGATAACAAAGTACGATCCCAAAGCGTTGATGCCCTGAACAAACCTAACGATGAGCCCCCTCCGACTTCGCCAACTATTAACCCTTATGCTTCTGTTACACCAGCCACAGTGCCCAAACTCAGCTCACCTAAACCATCAACTGGCAGTCTAGGACGGGACTCCACCTTTGTTACTAAAGTTGCCACGGTCCCCAATTCTAAACCCCTCACTTTCAACCAATCACCAAAGCTGTTTGCTCCCAAGGAGGCACCGCCTTTTGTACCAAAGAAACCAGTGAGTCCTTAAGCTCTTGTTCTTCCAAAATGAAAATTCTGTAATTTTGTCAACCTCATATTGTTCTCAAACCAAATGACTTTCTTTCTTCTGTGGAATACAAAAAGAGAAGTTTCAAACTATAACAGCGCTTTTCCATACAATAAAAGTGAACGTGGACTTGGGCTGTCAAGGTCTGTTCCTCACACAAAGCTATCTTATGGCTTTAGAAGATTTGGAATACAGTGAATGAGTTATATGGGCTGGTACTTTTATGTTGTTACTCTTGTCAGTTTTAGAGCTTGAAAGCCTCCAGTCCCCATTCACTTTCAGTGGATGGAAAAGACCTGCTAAACTTATCCTTTGTGTTTAAGGAAGAAACAACTTAATCAATTCGCTTTCTTACAATAGCTTTAACAATGCTCTGCAACGTTTTTACGTTATAATCTTAGACCTTTAAAAATGTCTTATTTCCAGGTGACCCCTGACCTCATAAAGAGCCAGACCCCGAGTAGAGAATTTGAAAACGGAGAGGATGCCCAGGCCAAACAAGCCATTTACAACATTCTTAAAGAAGGGTACAATAATGCTTTAAATATATATATACATACAATGAATGTACTTCCCTATAAATACAGTCATATCAGTAAATGCATAAAGACAGACCTCAGGATATCAGTTGAGTCTCTCCTAATTACACATACAACAGCATGTATTACTGATAAATGCAACAATATTACTGAAAAGAGCTGTAAAATTGTTAATTACTTGAGGAAATATTTAAGTTTGCTATGGTGATTACTATTGTTTATACAGTACTTGGATTTAGGGGTTTGAACAAAGTTTAAACAAGTTTGGTACATTACTTGTTATTTGTGTTAGAGATGTGAATTGTACTTCAAATCATGCAGGTTGTTGAGGAGAGGTGTGCTAGTGATCAGACTTATGGTTTTCACCTGGCAGATGATAAAATGGGCGAACAAATCCCATACTACTATTTAGGGACCAAAATATCATAGAGATATAGGGCTGTGCTCTTTTGACTTAGGCAAGTAAGCAACCAGTCTGAACACCCTAGCAACTGCAAAACAATGCCCTAGTAATGCCCCAAAGCAACCATAACATCGGGTATTTAACACTCCCATTCTCTTCATGAAAAGAAAAAAATAAATTCTTTCTTTGTTCATTCAATATTCTTCCTTTTTTTTTTTCAAACACTAGGTCTATTGAGAGCGAGATGGCCATCAAACGTAAAGCGAGTCTCATTCATGAGAGGTTCGGTGGGGTGAAGGTAAGATTGCTCAGGTTCAATAAATCAGTTTGTGTTTCCCAGCACCGAATGATGCTTTGTGGTATTTGTTAAATGAGGAAGTTACATCCACATAGGGTGTGTGTGTGTGTGTGTGTGTGTGTGTGTGTGTGTGTGTGTGAACCCATAGTTTGCGTATCGGTCCTTGTTTTGCATGTCTTGAGAGAGAGCGAGCATAAAAGAGGAAGATAACAGAAGCAAATGCCTATATCATCTGTTCAAAATTATGTTCATTCTAACTTCATTATGTACACTATAGCAAGAAAATTAAGTTCCTGAGCTTGATTAGTGGAAATTTCTAAAAGTCTGGTATACCCTTTTATAGACATACTTCACAAGGTTTTGCATTATAGGTATGCCATTAAAAAGACAATTAATATTTTGACATTTTTATTAACTGTCTGAAAGTCAGTGAATGACCAAATATTTATTCTTCTTGTCTTGTATATAAATGCATGTGTGGGCTTTTGTGTGTATAATATTGTTAGCCTACGTGTTTGCATAAGCTTCCCTGTGTGTGAAATATCCTCCTCTGGTCTCTTGGCAACCGAAGCCTCAACAAGGAAAGCTGATTAGGGCACATGGTCGAGAGCTCGCTCTTTGTGATCCATCAATAATTAAGTTACACTGGAAATGGATACCTGTGAGGGGGGGTTTCCCCTCAGTCGGAGAGCCCTTGATGATGTGTCTATTTAGGTTTCTGTATTAACGGACAATCGTTGAATGACCTCTCTCGCCGTCATATACCACTGAGCGCTCGTCCAAGCATGATAAACTCCGCTGTTGTGGGCAGTATCGCTGGGAGACGTTGTGACAGTTCTTAATTAAGCTCATGAGTATGGGGTAAACCTCGTTCACCCAACGCTTGGAGATTTTTAATGTTTCACAATGGCTGTGTAGTAACACTTGTTTTGTTTTTTTTATTCATCGGCTGTAAAAATGGTGATTTTTAACAACTTTACAGCTCAAATAATAGACATGTTCTAACAGAAGAATTAATGTGTGCTTTTATAAGCTTCACATTTCTGCCTTTTAAACCCTCTAAAAATTGGCCCCATTAACTTCCATTGTAAGTGCCTCATTTTTTATTTATTTTTTTTAAAGAAAAGGATGGACGAGTCAATTATTTTAAATAATGGTAATCAACATTATGCCACAAATGCTGTCAATTGAGCTTTACTTGTATTGAACCCGAAATATTCCTTTAACTAGAAGACAAAGAAATGTTGCTGATTGTTTGATGGATTATGTGTGAGGGATATTAGTGATCATGTTACAGTGTTTTCATTAGTAAATAATGAGAAATAAAGAATGAACAACATTTATCTTTTTAATGAAAACTTGCGCCCTCAATGTGTGCTACGAGTGTGTGCGCTAAATGAAAAACCATGGCTGTGACATCATATTTTTATTGCTATTCTAATACTAATGTGGTTACTAAGGGCTAAAAAATGCATAGACTTACTTTGAAGGATGGACTTGAAATTTATAGAGACTTTTTTGATTTGCACCAGCAAGCAACCACCTAGTGCACCCTAGCAACGCCCTAGTAACCACCCAGAACACCCTCATCAGTCATCAGATGTGTAAAAAGTTTTAGAATAAATTAACTAATCTAAGTATTGTTCAGTTATCAGCTTTCCAATATTTTTGAATGAGACCAATTGGTTAAAATAGAGCAGATCCAACTTCATCCTATATATCATTAAGTTTTATGCATGCAGCCTCTAAGACATCATGACTTTGAGTAAATGGAACCTGAATGGTCAGGTGATTTTAGAGATTAATAACACTGGGTGCGTCTCAACTCACTCCTTAACTCCCGATGTCGTGAATCAGTGCTCCTTACTCACATATACATGTGGCTCGGCCAGAAAGCAGTTTTCTCCACATAAACGTAATTTCCCCGCAACAGTTGTGTAAATGGCAAACATAGTATCCAAGGAAGACTTCTTGTTTTGCTGTACTTGTTTCCTTAACTTTCTATCGCGACCTGCAGCAGTTTTGCGCTGCAGTAATGGTTTCCCTCTTACATAAAACGAATGTACGAGCGCATATTCGCGAACGTGAGAGACAGTCGATATTTTACATTGGTGTCTATAAATGAGAATAGTTTATAGTGTATGAGCTTTTCCCACTATACTCCCAGAAATGTTGAAATCTTTCCGCTGTGTTGGCTCCATCCTATGACGTTTGTTATCTGGTCTGTACATGCGCATGCACATTCTTCAAAAACCTGTGACAACGCGCTTATGCGTTAACATGACCACATTAAGCCGCGTTCTCCAGGAGAAACCTAGGTGTGTGAAACCGCTTTATCTTAATCCCTTAAATGGTGTCAGGAAATCTGTGTTCTTGTTTACATGACGTTTCAGAATGCCACTTACTGCAAAAACCCTTGAATAAACCGTTTTCTTAAGTGAATGTGAACGTGGTCACTATATTGTGAACATAAATTCGGGCACTGGCAAGGGTGTTGATCCAATGAACATTGGGGCACTTATGACTCATTACCTGCGACACTTTACAAGGTTGCGCGTTTAAACGCAGCTGATATTAATCAAGCTTATGGTTCTAATCCGGCCATATCTAACTTTTATATTTGAATTAACAAAGTGTAACAAGGTTCGTTGTTAGGTGGAAAGGAGGAAGCTAGGATTGGCTTGAACAATACACATAGACTTTAATGTTCATCTTAAATGCAACAAAAACTTTGCTTTTCATTAGAACACTGACACGCACACAAACACCGCTCCGTGTGTGTGTCTCTCTCTCTCTCTCTCTCTGGCGTCCCCGTCTCCTCCTTATCTCTCTCTCCCGCTGATTGGGGCAACTCGGCACCTGGCGTGCACCCTCACGGCCTGGCCACGCCACCCTCCTCGTCACACAAAGATTGCATCCGCACCTCAGTGGATGTATATCTTGAGTGGGGACACATTTGTTTGCATTTTTCTATGGCATTCCACTGGAAAAGAGCGCGAGCTGCGGAACTCGCAGCAATGAGGAGCACTCGCCACCCATTCTTGATTCCTCAAGTACATCACTGCTGCACATATATTGCTGTCTTCTTAATACTGTATTAACGCATATGATGTTTAAAATTAAAAGCAGTTCATGAGCATGTCGTTGTTATTTTGCTTGCCATCTTGAACTGATCTTTAACTTTATATGTCGTTGTGACAAGGTTCTTTAACTCTCTTTGAAGGAGGAAGCGGGGGCCAGGTGAACAGTCCAACGTAAGTTTTATCACACTTTTTAGTACTTTTTATGACTGCGCGCACACAAACACACACACGCACACACACACACACACACACACACGGCTTCGTGCATCTCTCTCTCCCTCTCCTGGCGTTCTGGATTGCCCTTTTATCCCTCTCCACTCTCACTCCAAACACAAAACCGCTGTTAGAGATCCTTACCATTCCGTCTCTCTCTCAGCCATGCCCCCATCACCACAGTCATTCTTTTGATAAACATAGTTAACTGATGAATGTAGTTACTCATACTTATTTACATAACAGACTGCGCATGTGTGAGAAGTTGACGAAAGAGGCATCCCTTCTAGACACGATCATAAACGGTCTGTTCTTACTAAAATTCTCCCAGTGGCCCATTGAAAGGAATTTGACAGTATTACATCATCCCCCACCAACCCACACCCCAACCCTAAACCTAACCATCAGTGGAGGGAAAACGCAAGCTCCGAATCGCACTCATCATTATGGGAAAACAATTACTTCCTCGTTAACACATTAACGGTAAACACATTTGAATTGATGCAAAGATGTCTGATGGGAGATGGCGCTTGTCACTAATTCAGCAGAATGAGGTCAATTTCATGGTATCGGAACATTTGCTAGCAACATGTCGATTTCCTGTGTGATCTTGTTGCAATAACTACAGGTGCATCTCAATAAATTAGAATGTTGTGGAAAAGTTCATTTATTTCAGTAATTCAACTCAAATTGTGAAACTCGTGTATTAAATAAATTCAGTGCACACAGACTGAAGTAGTTTAAGTCTTTGGTTCTTTTAATTGTGATGATTTTGGCTCACATTTAACAAAAACCCACCAATTCACTATCTCAAAAAATTAGAATATGGTGACATGCCAATCAGCTAATCAACTCAAAACACCTGCAAAGGATTCCTGAGCCTTCAAAATGGTCTCTCAGTTTGGTTCACTAGGCTACACAATCATGGGGAAGACTGCTGATCTGACAGTTGTCCAGAAGACAATCATTGACACCCTTCACAAGCAGGGTAAGCCACAAACATTCATTGCCAAAGAAGCTGGCTGTTCACAGAGTGCTGTATCCAAGCATGCTAACAGAAAGTTGAGTGGAAGGAAAAAGTGTGGAAGAAAAAGATGCACAACCAACCGAGAGAACCGCAGCCTTATGATTGTCAAGCAAAATCGATTCAAGAATTTGGGTGAACTTCACAAGGAATGGACTGAGGCTGGGGTCAAGGCATCAAGAGCCACCACACACAGACATGTCAAGGAATTTGGCTACAGTTGTCGTATTCCTCTTGTTAAGCCACTCCTGAACCACAGACAACGTCAGAGGCGTCTTACCTGGGCTAAGGAGAAGAAGAACTGGACTGTTGCCCAGTGGTCCAAAGTCCTCTTTTCAGATGAGAGCAGTTTTGTATTTCATTTGGAAACCAAGGTCCTAGAGTCTGGAGGAAGGGTGGAGAAGCTCATAGCCCAAGTTGCTTGAAGTCCAGTGTTAAGTTTCCACAGTCTGTGATGATTTGGGGTGCAATGTCATCTGCTGGTGTTGGTCCATGGTTTTCAGAAAACACAAAAGTCACTGCACCCATTTACCAAGAAGGCTTCCTTCTGCTGACCAGCTTTTTAAAGATGCTGATTTCATTTTCCAGCAGGATTTGGCACCTGCCCACACTGCCAAAAGCACCAAAAGTTGGTTAAATGACCATGGTGTTGGTGTGCTTGAATGGCCAGCAAACTCACCAGACCTGAACCCCATAGAGAATCTATGGGGTATTGTCAAGAGGAAAATGAGAAACAAGAGACCAAAAAATGCAGATGAGCTGAAGGCCACTGTCAAAGAAACCTGGGCTTCCATACCACCTCAGCAGTGCCACAAACTGATCACCTCCATGCCACGCCGAATTGAGGCAGTAATTAAAGCAAAAGGAGCCCCTACCAAGTATTGAGTACATATACAGTAAATGAACATACTTTCCAGAAGGCCAACAATTCACTAAAAATGTTTTTTTTATTGGTCTTATGATGTATTCTAATTTTTTGAGATAGTGAATTGGTGGGTTTTTGTTAAATGTGAGCCAAAATCATCACAATTAAAAGAACCAAAGACTTAAACTACTTCAGTCTGTGTGCATTGAATTTATTTAATACACGAGTTTCACAATTTGAGTTGAATTACTGAAATAAATGAACTTTTCCACGACATTCTAATTTATTGAGATGCACCTGTATAATGCTATATGAGCTGAGTTGATGTGGTGATACATTTGCAACTGCTTGGGCTTAAGATAATTGATTGTAATTGTCTTAATTGAGTGCTTTATTAAAATACCATGATAATGCCTAATTGTTTTTAATTTACATAGCTAGAAGATGCTCAAATGTTTCTTCAGAGAATACTGCCCTGCAGTTTTTGTAATCAGTTAAAAGAGAAAGACTACGATGGGTATTTAATGATTTATTATATTCAAGCAGTAACTTGAGAAACCACAACCCAAGAGGTCAGTTCAAATGACCACGTAGTAGCCATGTGTGGTCATTATAATGATGGCAACAGCAGTTAAATGAAGCTCTGGTGTGGGGTTCCTCATTCTGAATAAAGAGAGATACTAGAGGAGTGAGATGCAATGAGGAGACAGCTGGCTGCTTGCTGTGTGTGTCATATGTTTGTAAAATAATATTTTAGTATCAGGACAGAATAATTTGTGTTTTTGGTTCCTGCCTTGTCTTTGGGATCTGAAGGTGGAGACACACCAAGATCTACATTGCAGTCACATGATATTTGTTGAAAGTTGATTAGGTTAAAGCATGTATCATCAGGAGTTGCTCAGAATCTCCATGCATGTTTGTGAAAAATTACTAAGGACAAGATGATTGACTTAACGGGTATAGTGTAGATAGTCATGATTTATTGATTCCTGAGGGTAAATTCAGGACACCCACACAAGCAAGAGGACACTTGTAATAGTCAGTTCATGTTATTTTAGAAATGTGTATGTTTTTGTGTTTATGCACAAAGCAAAATGTGTTCAGCTTGGATAAGGGCCATTGGAAGCAAACAGAAAATCCTTTTGTTTAATATTCATCCTTAAAAAAAAAAAAAAAAAAAAAAAAAATAGGGAAACAAATCCTTGTATGGTGCAGAGGATGGATTTTTCCTCCTAATCAAATTGAGAATTAGCATTTTGACAATAACCGGTAGGTTTTCAATTTATTAGCACAATAAGGTATGTGGTTAAAGTAATGTTCTGGATTCAATACAAGAAACTCAATCAAAAGCATTTGTGGCATAATGTTGATAATCACAAATTATTTCCACTCATCCATCATTCATTTAAAAACAGCAAAAATTGTGGTTACAATAAAGCACTTACAATGAAAGTGAATGGGACCGGTACATAAAAATTCAAATACACATTGTTTCAAAAGTACAAAACAAGACGTAAACATTATACATGTTAGCATGATTTTATTGTGATAAAATCACTTGCTAACCTTATCTGGGTAAAGTAATATCCAGTATTATAACTCTGTTGACATGACGCCGGAAAACCCTGTAATCTGGTAAACGCTGTAATGCCGGTAAATCCCTGATTTTTATCACACTTAATTCATGTAAACCAGTAGAATGATTACGTCTTGTTTTGTACTTTTGAAACAGCATGAGCATACTGATTAAACGTGTCTACAACACAAAACCCATGTTCAGTCCGACCCATGTAGCAGCAGTGCAATGCATAAAATCATGCAGATATGGGTCAGGAACTTCAGTTTATGTTCACAGCAATCATCAGAATGGGAAAGAAATTTGATCTCAGTGATTTCGATTGTGGCATGATTGTTGGAGACAGATGGGCTGTTTTGAGTATTTCTGTAACTGCTGATCTACTGGGATTTTCACGCACCACAGTCTCGAGTTTATTCAGAATGGTACAAAAAACAACCAGTGAGCGGCAGTTCTGCGGATGGAAACGCCTTGTTGATGAGAGAGGTCAACGGAGAATGGCCAGACTGGTTCAAGCTGACAGAAAGGCTACGGTAACTCAGATAACCACTCTGTAGTATTGTAGTGAGCAGAATAGCATCTCAGAATGTACAACACGTCGAACCTTGAGGCGGATGGGCTACAACAGCAGAAGACCACGTCTGATCCACGTGATCCAAAGCTCATAATTTATTGGCCAGCGCATTTCATCAGCTGGCGGAAAAAAACCCCGCAACACTCACCGTTAATAAAAAAAAAAAAAAAAAAAAAAAAAAAACCTCTTTGTCAGAGTGTGAAAGTTCGCTCCATGTGTGAATGGCTTTATAGGAATCCATTGTTTCTATTTAAAATGTTAATTCACGTTTGGTGAGCAAAGGCCTTTAATGGTAACCACAGACTTTATTTTACTCAAATTGCCTCTAACAGCTCTATTGGTGAACTAGAAGCATTTAAGCAAGCAAGTGATTTTTTTTTTTTTGGTTTGTTCTGTAATTTAAGTGTATTGTTGGTTAATCGTTGAAGTAACGTTGATGTTTGGTGTTCAGCAGAGTCCTCAGATCCTAGTTACTGACAGCAATCTGAAGACTGAACTGGAGCAGGCTTTCAACAAGAACACACAATTGCAGCAACTCCTGGACAAGACCAAGAGAGAACTGCAGGAAAACCAGGACCAGTAAGTGTGCCTTTTCTTATCAGCACTTCGTGAAGCAAGTGTGCATTTCCAATGGAATACAGTATATGCCCCTGTCATGAATAGACATTTGATTGGATGTTGCTTTGTGACGTCCTGATTAGTTTTGGCACATTTGTTGTTTCTGCCTTCAGAATGGTGGAGTTACGGATGGATAGAGAGGGGGCGGAGTCTCGCTTACAGCACCAGGAAGATCAGCTGGCTCAACTCCAGGAAGAGCTTCGACGAATGTCGGAAAATTCACCACAGTCTGACACCATTCAGCTAGTACGCACAAAAACATGTGGAAATGTTGAATAATTGTGGTGTCTAGTATTTATGGTTCTTGATCAGGCTTTTTGAAAAAAAATACTTAATATATGTGTTATAAATGTATTATTCACTGCATCTGTCTATCTGTCTGTCTTTCTATCTCCCCAGGACTTGATGACGGTACAGGCGGATCTGTCGGAGTCTCTGATGCTGCGGCAGAAGCTGGAGGACACTTTAAGGCAGAGAGAGCGAGAGCTTACCGCTCTCAAAGGGGCCCTGAAGGACGAGGTTGAGTCTCATGATAAAGAAATGGATGCCCTGAGAGAGCAGTACAGTCAAGACATGGAGGCCCTGCGTCACAGCATGGAGACTGTCTCACAGGTATACTGGGTGAAGAGTACTTGTTTCTTAAAGGAAGGGATACTGTAATTCACCTAAAATGTAAAACTTGTCATCACACTCCATGTTGTCTCAAGTCACTGACTCTCATTGAATCTGAATGACTTCTGGTTGCTGGAAATCTCTGTTAGTGTGGATACCCCTTAATACTTTTAGCATTTGGTTGCTGAGACCATTTTTATTGCCAATTATTTTGGCCAGATCTATCAGTATTTCTATCCATTCTGCTCTATCCTGACAGTAGTAAGAACTTTTAAGACCATTCAAGAACTGTTGCCCCCTGCCCTCACTCTGTGTCTCTGACCTTCTCTGCAGTCTCAGCTTGAAATCGAGGACGAGCGTCAGAAAGTGAACGCTTCTATCTTGGCTCTGGAGGAGGAGCTGGAGAGCTACAAAGATCAAAGTGACCAATGGAAGGAGAAGTTTAACTCTGCCAACCAAGAGTAAGCGCAAAAATTCCATAAAAAAACCTTAAACATTTCATTAGCATTGGTACTGGAAGGCCTAGTGTAGAACCCTCAAAAGGTCCACTGACTCAAAAAGATTGCCCTGACATGGACATTTTTGTAGATGTACAAACTCATTTGTTACAAAACATTGTGTTTCTTGTAAGATCCAAAGGTGTTGCATCAAGGTTCAAGTCCATATTTGTCAAATGAGTCTAATGACTGAACTGTAACCATATACAAACAATCTTGTGACCAACACCCATTATTAACATTCAGTGTAATCTTAAGGACTTCAGTACATCCAATCTACATTTCTTTTAGATTGTTATTATCCTTAATCAATACTTAGTCATGAGGTTACAGAAATACACTATTTTAAGGATATATAATAAGATAAGTGATGTTTAAAGGATATTATACTTTTTAAAGTAGGATTTGGCCAGAAATGTTATTTTCTTGTCCCACACCATTTGTTGTATTTATTGTATTATATGTTGTCTTTATTTTCAGTGTTTTTTTTTTTTTTAAATGAGCTTTATGCTTTGTGTTTGCGTCAGATATGTGTCTTTGTCTTTGTCTTTTTGTTTGTTCTCTTTCTGATGCATGCCTTCAATTTTGGTTCTTGTTTGCCAGGCGGGGGCAGCACAGCGCATTTCAAAAGTGAGAGTTTTGTTGGCGAATATACACAGACGCCACAGGCATAAATTAATCATCCAAACTAATTTTCTGTGATTGATCAAAGTATCTTAATTTAAATCAGTAATCTTTCAAAAAATCTGGTCCACTGACACACTTTACTAGTCTATTAACCTTAAGAATTTGGCTTAAAAACTTCAACATGATTACAACTAATCAAAATTAAATCCTTCATTTTCACTGTCCACGCTGGATCATCAAATCTAACCAAACAATATTTGATTTTCACTAATACGGCAATATTTCTTGTGCAGGTGATCCAAATGGATGCTTAAGTCTTTCCTCATGTCGTAAATCATTTAAATACTATTTTAGTTCTGAAATAATACATAGTCTTCTAAAGGATGTTGATTCTTCTACAGGTTGTCATCTGTTTTTTGAAGTCATTCTTCATATGCAGATATCTGCACTAACATTGGTAAATGTGATATTGTATGGAAGTATATTAATGACAAATGTCTTTGGGGGGGAGGAAGCACACTGAATTGCACTAATTGAAAAATAAACGCATTGCATTAACAGTGCACTACTAAAAATATAATGAACTGAATATCACCTGTCGAATAAAAAAAGATGAAATATTTTGTATGTAAACTTTGAAAGGTGAATATTTATTATTGGATTTTTAATCATTTGTGCAAAATCTTCTCAATTAAAATATACAACTATATTAAACTGAATCCCCAAAAGTGCAAGCACTGTTAATGCAATGCGTTTATTTTTCAGTTAGTGCAATTCAGTGTTTTTTTTTTCCCCAAGACATTTGTCATTAATGTACTTCCATAATATTGTGTATAGACTGCTTCAGGCTCAGCAGGAAAAGAAGCAGCTTGAAGAGAAGCTGTTCACAATTAAGAAACAATCAGATGAAACAGATTCACACCCATTAACACAGGTAATATACATAAAAAAGAGCTGTAATCTATTTCTCTGTGTTCCACAGTTAAAAACTTCTATAGATCAGATCAGAGTACTATGGCATGGATCTAGATAATTGCCTGACAATGGACTTAAAATTATTTTGCATTTACAGGAGTTGCAGCGTTGCCGAGATGATTTAAAGAGAGCACAATCAGAATTGCACAAACAGAAATCAGAGGCAGCTAAAAAGGAGGAGGAGCTTAAATCAGTGATGAGAGCCAATGAGAAGCGAGAGAAAGAACTGAAGGTAGAGATTGACAGACTTGAAGACCAATTAAAGAAAGACAAAGTGGAACTTTCAAAAGCACTGGAGAAGACACAACAGGTAGGATCAAACAAGGGTGGGACGAACTTTGCAGTCATACTCAATTTGTTTCTAATTTATTCATTTTCTTTTTGTGTAGTCCTCCGTGTTGGAGCAATCTCAGGATGCTGGGAGCAACCTGGAACTTCAAGAGGCGAACGCTCGCTTGAGAGAGAGAATAGCACGCATGGTAAAACATAAATGCAGTACACACACAAATATTAATTAATCCAGAATAGTGCTCAACAGTATTGTTTTACATGCAATTAGAAGCATAACACATACAGTAAATTAATAGATTCTCGTACTGTTTCAACACTGTCTGTCCTTAAGACACGACTACAGTCCAGCGTTCCAGACAGCAGCTCCTCAGATGTTCTGGAGGAGGAGAACCGGAGCTTGAGGAACCAGTTGGAGGAGTCACGACGCACAGCGTCTCGGCTGGGACAGGAAAAAGACGAGTTCAGCAGACGTCTGGAGGAGAGGGAGAGGGAGAGAGAATACCTGAGAAAAGGCAAGAGTGAACTGGAGGAGCAGAAGAGACTGCTGGACCGAGCGCTGGAGAAGATCAATAAAGAGGTGTGCGTTAAGGGGGGGTTCCATTACCACGTGTAACTAGTGAACTAGAAGTCTAATTCGCCATGGGTTCCCTCTGGATTTTCCTATGGGTTTTTGTATTTTTTTTTTACTTTGAGTAAAATAATGTCTATGGTAAACATTACATGATATGTGGACATTGTAACAAATTACAGACTTTCATATCTCAAACGTGAATTTTGAAGCAGCCATGTTTTTGAAAAGTCTCATGTATTTTGCAATTCTATACTTTTTAAAATTCACGTTTGATGTATGAGAGTGCTCTTTGAAACAAACACACCATCTTTTTCCAGAGCAGCCTGTATTTCTCCTGAGCTTACCTGTGGGTTTTTCTTTGTATCCTGAACAATTCTTCTGACAGTTGTGGCTGAAATCTTTCTTGGTCTACCTGACCTTGGCTTGGTACCAAGAGATCCCCGAATTTTCCACTTCTTAATAAGTGATTGAACAGTACTGACTGGCATTTTCAAGGCTTTGGATATCTTTTTATATCCTTTTCCATCTTTATAAAGTTCCATTACCTTGTTACGCAGGTCTTTTGACAGTTCTTTTCTGCTCCCCATGGCTCAGTATCTAGCCTGCTCAGTGCATCCACGTGAGAGCTAACAAACTCATTGACTATTTATACACAGACACTAATTGCAATTTAAAAAGCCACAGGTGTGGGAAATTAACCTTTAATTGCCATTTAAACCTGTGTGTGTCACCTTGTGTGTCTGTAACAAGGCCAAACATTCAAGGGTATGTAAACTTTTGATCAGGGCCATTTGGGTGATTTCTGTTATGATTATGATTTTAAAAAGGAGCCAAACAACTATGTGATGATAAACGGCTTCATATGATCACTATCCTTAAATAAAAGACAGTGTGTTTTTTTTTTTTTGCATGATCAGTCATATTTTCAAAATCAATGCCAAAATGTCACAATTTCTGCCAGGGTATGCAAACTTTTGAGCACAACTGTATATTGTAGAACAAAAGTCCACGTATCGTCAAGTAATTATTACCACAGACCTTATTTTACTCAAAGTAAAAAAAATTACAAAATTACAAAAGCCCATAGGAAAATCCAGAGGGAACCCATGGTGTATTTTCTGGGTTTTTGGACTATAACCTTAACAGCTCTATATGTGTTTTTCATAATGACTTATGTGCTTGAGAGCAGGGTGGTAAATGTCTGATATAATGCAGATATATGTAATCTAATACAAATATAAAATTGAAATGGCATTTATTTTAATATTTACTCCGATCCATTGAAAAATATTTGAAAAAATAAACTAAATTTTTTTTGACAGAGCTGTTGGTAGATTTTCGATCCAACATAAAGGGGGAAGCAAACACTTGTTAACTGGCAAAGCAAAATTTCTATTTTGATAATCAGTCTGGCTAATCTCATTAATTGACGAGTAAAATGTCAGTTGAACGAATCAATCCCTCTAATCTCGTTAATTTGCCAAGCAAAATGTAAATTTCGCTAATCAATCTTGTTAATTGGCCAAGTAAAATTTCAATTGCACTAATTAATCTCTCTTATCTAGATAATTGGTCAAGCAAAATGTCAGTTTCTCTAATCAATCTTGCTTATATCGTTAATTGGCCAATTAAAATGTAGTTTGCACTGATCAGTCTCTCTGATCTCGTTATTTGCCAAGCAAAATTTCAGTTTTGCTAATCAATCTCGATAATCTTTTTAATTGGCCAAGTAAAATTTCATTTGCACTAATCAGTCTCTCTAATCTAGTTAATTAGCCAAGTACATTTTTAATTTCATGAATTTCATTAGTCTCGCTAATTGGCCAAGCAAAATGTAAATTTCGCGAATGAATCTTGTCAATTGGCCGGTTAAAATGTCAATTTTGTGAATCAGTCTTTCTAATCTTGTTAACTGGCCAAGACATTTTTTTGGTTTTTCTTATCAATCTCGCTTCTCTCAAAATGTCATATATTGGCTGATATTATCACTAATGTTTATTATTCTGCATGAGCTTTCATTAAATTAGACCTCATAATGTGTTGTTTACTTTTTGATACATTAACAGTTGTCCTTTTGTTATTTTCCTTCCCAGTGCTCAGTGTTACCTTATAATGTCAGGTCTTGATCAGCCTTTTTGCTAATTTTATCTCACATTTTTCTTTCATTTTGCTTTTTGTCTCTGTCTCTCTTTCTGCCAGATGGAGACTATGATGGGAGATTCACGTCAGTCTGTGCAGGTTCTTCAGTCTCAGTTAGATGAGTTCAAAGATCGCACTCGTAGAGAGCTGCAGGATGCTCAGAGACTCAGTAAAGACAGACTAACTGAGCTACAGAGAGCACAGACCCTCCTCAAGACCACACAAGAGGAGGTGAGACACTTTCAGAATTTTTAGTTTGTAAATGAGCTCCTTCATACATTTATTCATTGAAAATAATGACTACCATCATGACTCATTGCTAATATCTGTGGGTGCCTTTATCTCAGGTATCTCGTCTGAAGAAAGATCTTTTATCATGTTCAGAGGAGAGGGACAGTGCTCAGCTGGATAAAGAACTATTGAGCAGCCGTCTTAAGCATCTGGAGAGTGAGCTGGAGACAGAGAGAAGCTCACAGACGGACCGTGGCAGAGAGATACGACAGCTAGAGGTGCATATGAGTGTATAAAATGTAAGATGGATGTGTTCTCAGTAAGAAGGTCCATCCGTCTAAAGATTGCTTTATAGGTTTCATGTGAACAAGAATGACAGGAAGAGAGAACCGGGAGATGCTTATAGAGACTTTTTTTGTAAAAGAGCTAATCTCAATTTTAGGATAAACTGAAGACGTTAGACATCGAGCTGGATGAGGAGAAGAGTGGGGCAGAGTTACTGAATGAACGCATCACTCGCAGCCGAGAGCAGGTACACACACACACAGGCAAATGTTCACTCACTGAGTACTTTAATAGGATCATAGTGTTCCTAATAAAGTGCCCAACATTGTCTTCTGCTGTTGTAGCCCATCCACCTTGAGGTTTGGCGTGTTGTGCATTCTGAGATGCTATACAGAGCGGTTACCGTAGCCTTTCTGTCAGCTCGAAACAGTCTGGCCATTCTCCATTGACCTCTCTCATCAACAAGGTGTTCCCGTCCACAACTGCCGCTCACTGGATGTTTTTTGTTTTTGACACCATTCTGAGTAAACTCTAGGAAGATCAGCAGTTACAGAAATACTCAAACTAGCCTGTCTGGCACCAACAATCATGCCATGGTCGAAATCGTTGAGATCACATTTGGTTGATTTGAACATTAACTGAAGCTCCTGACCTGTATCTGCATGATTTGATGCATTGCATTGATTACGATTGGCTGATTAGATAATCGCATGAATAAGGTGTACAGGTGTTCCTAATAAAGTGCTTAGTGAGTGTATACACACACAGTACACACCATGTCTACTTAATGTCATACATTTGAGTTATATGCACCCTAAGTAAAAAAAAGTCTGTCAACATTTGAAATTATTATATTTTGGCAAAAATTTGGGAGTAGAAACGGAATGATTATATTAGACAGGTTTTTTACTTTAGTGCATAAAACTCAATGTGTTTCTGGGTCAGAGTGACTAAAATTATTTATTTAAGTTTTAAGGGAATATATAAATTTAAACAATATCTTTTTGTTTTGTTTCTCAGGTGGATCAACTTCGCTCTGAACTGATGCAGGAGCGCTCTGCCAGACATGACCTTGAGATGGATAAGAGTGCCTTGGAAAGACAGGTACACACAAACTTATATACTTTAAAAATGGCAAAAATATGCAGAGGGATGAGTTTTGAAATTGTAGGTACTTATTTGGTATATAAGGATATTATATCAGGGTATCTGCAGATCATTAAAAAGTATTAAAAGGTGTTTAATCAATTTGATGAAAAATAAGGCCATTAAAAAGTCTTAAATTACAATACCCGAGGTATTATTATTTTTATTTATTTTTTTGTTTGTTTGAGCATTTCCCTCTTTGGGTCGTAAGGTTGAGTGAAAACCTTACGAATGAAAACCTTTCACGCCTCGAAGATAGCAGAGAACAGAGTGGGCGCGGTTTTCAGGTGTATGTTCAGTGCCAAAGTCTTTCTAGCAAGTCTGTCCACTATCGGCCATCTTTGGAACACTCTCGGGAGGCTATTTCCAGTCATAACAGTGCAGCTCCCATCCACTTGAATGGAGAAAGACCAAAATCTCAAAAGCGGTCGGTCAAGATTACGATCAAAGAACATATTCCAAATCGGCAAAAAAATCTGACAATACTGGTATCATAAAGTGTGATTCTTTACCTCCATATTACGCTAAAAACGCTAATTTCCCAGCTTGTTTAGCTAATGCGCATGTGCGTTTTACGGGTGACATCTGTATCTAAAAGGTGTTTGGCTCTTTTAACTAAGGCGGGACTTCCTTTCTACATCCGTTGACCATTGGGCGCTCGGAGCTCCTTGGTTGAGCGTTCCAGTTTCTCCCATTCATTTTGAAAGAAGTGGCCCATCTCTGCTAAATTCTCTCTGGTTCAGTGTACATGAGTATTAATCTGTTACATAAATAATTGTAAAACTGTACATGTTAAACGCAGTCTATATGTAATTTGGAACAAAAGACAGCTATGTTTTTGATATCTGGAGAATATATCTGATAGCTGGTGGAAGCGCTTTCCACCACTGAGAAACAGCGAATATGAATGATCTGAAGAGCGACTTTGTGACACGTTGCAATGGAACCACCAACCATCGCTCATACTTTTAAGTTACTTTCTAAAATATTTCCTTCAAGTTTTTGGTTTTGCCTCTGAAATTAAAAAGTCTATATTTTCTCCTCATTCATTGTCGCACACCCTTCAGCTGTCACAGAAACGTTAACAGATGTACATATGAATTCATATTTTAAATGCATTATACTTATTAGCGAGAGGGGATATAGACCTGGAGGAATGAATTAAAGAGGGTGCTATTCCATCGGCTGTCCTGAAGGACAGAGTCAAAGCCAAGTTATTATACAAATCTAAAAACGTGACACGGTATCACAGAAAAGGAGATGACAGTGTTTAACCAGATTTAAAATGAGGAACCATGTAAACTGTTAAATAAACACGGCCCTTTCCACCAAAATAAAAGCTCCACGTGAAGGTGAAGTAAATACTACAGAAATATATTACTATTATATAAAAACAAATCTAATCCTTAAAATTATAATAATTCAATTTTATATATTATAATAAAAAAAACTTGAAAGGAACCCACAATGGTTCCTTTTTTTTTTTGTTTGTTTTTTGATTTTTTTTTTTTTCCCCTTTTTCTCCCAATTTGGAATGGCCAATTCCCAATGTGCTTTTTTTTTTTTTTAAGTCCTCGTGGTCACGTAGTGATTCGCCTCAGTCCGGGTGGCGGAGGACAAATCCCAGTTGCCTCCGCGTCTGAGATCGTCAACCTGCGCATCTTATCACGTGACTTGTTGAGCGCATTGCCACGGAGACATAGCGTGTGTGGAGGCTTCACGCCACCCACCGCGGCATCCACGCTCAACTCGCCACGCACCCCACCGAGAACTAACCACATTATAGCGATCATGAGGAGGTTACCCCATGTGACTCTACCCTCCCTAGCAACCGGGCCAATTTGGTTGCTTAGGAGCACGCCCTGGGATTCAAACTAGCGAACTCCAGGGGTGGTAGCCAGCATCTTTACCACTGAGCTACCCAGGCCCCCAACCCACAATGATTATTAATTATACAATAAAATAATATTCTTAATTAATGGGTTCCAAAAAATGTGAGTGAATTGTACAGTAATTTTTGCACATACTGTTAATTCACAATGTTTTAGTAAAAATATATGTTGGTAAATACTACTTTTTAGTAAGCCAACCGAATTGCTGTATTGATGCAAATAAATAAACAGCAACTGATTCATTGCAGGCTGAAGTTATGTGGTGTCTCAGAACAGTGGTAAAGCACCACTCATTCAGGTTGAACGAAGATATTTGCCAGCTTTTTCAAACAATGTTCCCCGATATAGCTCAGATAAAGCAGAAAGCTTCACATGTGGCATGACAGGATATATCATTTGATTTGGTCTAGTTCAACGAGAAGCTTGTTGGTAGTGTCAGTAATGCAGGGCCATTTGTGCTCATGTTTTATGAGAGCCTCAGTGGGTGCACTGAAAAAAACAAACGGATGTTTATGTAAGATTTTTGGAGTGACATCCAGTCAAGGTACCTTGTGTATAGTAATTAACTTCAATAACTGCTGTAGATGTCTGCATAAAAATACACACAGTATGCATACAGAATCAATCCAGCCCTTTACTCTCGCATTAGCAACGTGTCATTTTAATATGTGACTTCATGTTGCATCTAGTAGTGGTCATATATGCATCAACCCCGATTTGTGATTGAAGTAAGGAGCAAGTATTAAATTGTATGAGCTGATACCTGCAGATACTCTGTATATACAATGTTGTCCAAATGCTTTCATAACCCTTTTTGAATTATCACTCCATATTTATACATCTTTTGCTTTCTCTCTTTGTCTTTTTCAGATCAAGGAGTTGAAGTCTCGTTTAGCTGATCTGGGCACTCAGACTCGTCCTTCTGCGGGAGTTACACTGCTAGAAAACAAAATCCATGAGCTGGAGGACCGATTACGCAGTGAAGAGAGGTACACAACTATACGAACACACTCATAACATGTCATAGCATACAAACAAAACCTCCTGTTGGGAGTCAATCTTTCAGTCATAATTCAGTTCCTTTTCCTTTAAGGGATAGTTCAAATCTGAATTATTTTTATTTATTACGTATAACAAAAAAGGAGATGTTAAGCAGAATGTTAGGGACTGACAGCCTCGGTCACCACACCACCGGTCATTTTTTCCATACAATGAAAGTAAATGCCGACTTAGGCTAACATTCTGCCTAACATCTCCTTTTGTGTTCCTCGATAGAATAAAAGTCATACGCGTTTGAGCAACGAGGGAGAGTTATTCTCATTTTTGGGTTAACTACCGGTTTAATTATTTGCATTTTTTACATTGTAAACTAACTGTTATGTACCCTCTACTGTTGTTTGTGCATTTAGAGAGAAAAACACCATCCTGGCAGCTCAGAGGAGATTGGACAGGAAGCTGAAAGATGTGATGGCCACCCTGGACCAGGAGCGAAACCAGCACGCTGAACAAAGAGATCAGGCAAGCGCACACAAATGAAATGAAATATTTTTCATGTACTTTGGGTTTCAAAAATTTGCTTGAGTAGTTGACATGGAAAAACATTTGGAACTTTGACTTGTCTTGTGATGTGTACGTTGACCAAGGGGTGCACAGCACAACCAAATTAGCAAAGGAAATAAAAGCTGAAAACACAATGAAATTAAGCCACAACACAACAGAATCATCAGAAAATAAATATTTATGAAAAATACTTATTTGTCCTGAAGTCAGTAATCGAAGTAGAAAGAAGCCCATGCATTTTCCATTGTGTTGTGGCTTATTCAGTTGCTAATTTGGTTGTTGTGCACCCTTCGACCACCATAGGTGTGCTATACTCCATTTAAAAACCATTTCAAATTCTAATTATTTTATCATTATTATGTATGCTGATTTTAAATATTAACTGAGAAACTGCATGGAATATTAGCACTTTTAAAACATAATTTGTCACACAGGAGTACTGTTTAATACCAGTTACAGGACCTAAGTTGTACACTTTCCTTTTATAAATGTATACATTTAAACCTAAAATCTTGTTGATTTAAAAAAAAAAAAAAAAAGCAATTGACACATTATGCATCAACTATCCGCCTAATGGTATTTCAGAATGAAAAGCTACTTTTTAATTAGGTTTGTCCTTTCTGTAAACAATGTGTAGACACAGCTGGACAAGTAAAGCTGTGTGACTGCATGCGCATAACTGAGCTGTGTGTGTGTGTCTGCAGCTATCTCTGCGTGTGAAGGCTCTGAAGCGTCAGCTGGATGAGAGCGAGGGGGAGGTGGAGCGTCTGGAGGGAGTCAGACGGAAGGTTCTGCGGGAGCTGGAGGAGCAGAGGGAGCTGCAGGAGGCGCTGCAGGCCAAAGTCAACACACTGGAGAACAAGTTTGTACATCCAACTAACAGTCATCTGAGAGTTCTACTGTATGATATTGAGTAGTTAAAGGCACAAGCCTTTACTGATTTTTATTTGAATTTTACAGATATTGTAAAAATAAGCGTCCCTCAATTATCCATACTGATCCCTTTTTTTTTTTTTTTTTTAAAAGGGTACAAATAGTATTTGTAAGTGACTTGGAATGACCTTTTCACATTTCCGGCTTTAGAAGAAGGAAGTAAACTTTTGCTCGTCTGTATTTACGAAAAAGGGTCCATTTTCTGTGATGTTCAGTCCCACTTTATATTAGGTGTTTTTAACTACTATTTACTTACATTTAAAATACATACAATACAATGTACTTATTGTATTACTATATGTTCTTCCTCAAAATTCTCACAAGATTCACATTTGCTGCTACTGAGGTAGGGGTATAGGTTTAGGGGTAGGGTTTAGGGTTGGGGTAAATTTAGGATTAGGTGTTAAGGTAAACAGTGTAACTACAGATGTAATTAAATAAAGGTACTTTAAATGTAAGTACAATGCTACAACACATGTACATAAGTAATTCAATGCTTAATTACATAGTAGTTAAAGACACCTAATATAACATGGGTCCTGTTGTTCTTTAAGGGATAGTTCACCCAAAAATGAAAATTCTGTCGTTCCAAACCGATATGACTTTCTTATGCAAAAAGGAAAAACATTTATGAATATTCTGATCTGTCTCTAGTGGCATTAGTAACTCATTAAGTCTTAAAGGACCCAAAAAGTATATAAAAGTAGTCAATGCAACTCGTGCATCATATTCCAAGTTTTCTGAAGGCAAACAATAGGTTTAGGTGAGAAACAACCTGAAATAAAAAAAAATGATTACATGAGAGAAGCTCATTCACTGTGGCTCACGTGTTCACGCAAGAACTTTAGTTGTTTTTAGTGCTAAACAACACACTAAAAAGAGTCACAAAGACTACTTTCATGATACTTTTGGGTCCATTTTTAAGCTTTGAATTAAGCCTCTTTTTAACTGTCATTGTATTGGAAAGGCAGATAAAAATATTCATAAAAATGTCTCTTTTTGTGTTCCACATAAGAAAGAAAGCCATATGGGTTTGGAACGACATGAGAGTGAGTAAAGTATGACAGAAATCATTTTTGGGTGAACTACTCACCCAAAATGCAAAAAAAACACTACTGCATATCGGTGTAGCTCCATTAAGTGCTTTTGGGGTTTGTTTGTTTTTTGTAACCAGTGCTCTGTCAATGATGTTTATGTTTAAATGTTTGTTGAATTAATTATGATTTTATAGGTGGTTTGTAATACCAATTTGGCCATTAGGGGGTGCCCTTACAATTCTGACCCATTAATCTTTCTGGCAGATGCAGACTTTTCTAGCATTTTTATGTGCATGGGTTCATTTTAAGTTATGCATTTTATCATCAAGTGTGTTCTCTGGGAATTGAACCTTGGGAATGAAGTTGCTAGTGCATTGCTCAACTAACTTATGTTCTCTAGTGACACTGAAATGTTGCGTCTGTTTTTTAGGAGAAAGGTCAAGCAATCACGGCGCCCGACTCTAGGATCCCCCCTGAGTTCTGAGGAAGAGGAAGATTACTCTGATTCTAAAAGTATCACGTCCATACTGACCGAGACCCCTCTTCAGACCACCAACTGTTAAAAACAGAAAATGACGGTCTTCTTGCATATATACTGGAAGGTATTCTCATCTAGTAGAGACCTGAATGATTGCTGGCCTTGATCATTAATATTAAGAATATTTAAGTAGGATGCAACTGAAGTGAATTCAGCACATTCTGAAAGTGAACAGTAAACGCTGTAATGGCACAATAGTCTTTTCAACAGGAAGTGATGTCAATTGTTTTTGACATTGACAGCCGTTTGACTGCTTGGTCCCAGAATTAAA
The DNA here is from genome assembly GCF_019703515.2 of Myxocyprinus asiaticus. Taxonomy (NCBI): domain Eukaryota; kingdom Metazoa; phylum Chordata; class Actinopteri; order Cypriniformes; family Catostomidae; genus Myxocyprinus; species Myxocyprinus asiaticus. Next base: position 36,286,265 of record NC_059377.1, on the reverse strand, counting down.
CGCTAAGATTCGTCAACCAAAAGCACCTTTAATATTGTTCGTGCCAAAACGGGCAATTCAGAAATGTTGTTTTTCCTGTAAGAAGTTTTGTTTTGAAATACTCTGAGTGTGATATTAAGTAAATTGTACTTAAGTAAAATGTGAGTTAGTTTAAGGATTTTTACATTCTTGAATCTCTTTTGTATTACCAAATTTCCCAGTGGTTTGTAGTGAAAATTATGAATGAATTGAATTGAATTTTTTATACATGAAGGAACATATGAACATACGAGGTCAGTTTTAAACAGTGCAGATTTACAAACTGTGCTTTAACTGTAAATTTATACAGCTTTTTGGAAGTCTCAAAATAAAAGACTTAATTTCATATGACACACTGCCAGCAGTTTCATGGTCTAATACAAACTATAATGAAGGATCTAAGAAATGACTTCTTTCCTACTTGTTAAGCTTTAATGCAAGATTTAAAAATAAACTTGCAATATATGAATGACAACTTTTGTGCCAAGTTGTTTTGATGTAATGGCTTTGAAATAAATAATAAAAATGGTTGCCTTCAATTTTCAGACAGTTAATAGCAATCTTTTTGCAGTAAAATGCTTTTTGATAAGTTTTCTGAGACACATACAGTATGTATATTCAGATTGATCAGAATTATTGATCATCATTTTCAACTCTTTATAGAACTGATTTGGAATTGTTTCATTTTACATTGTACAATATTAGATATGTAAATACTTTCCTATGTTTAAAGTTTATGCATCTACTTCAAAGTAAAAGTTATAATTTACTTTATCTTTTGCAATGTTACTTCACCATGTTCTGTTTTTTTTTTTTTTTATGTTATCATACTGTAATTTAATGTTACAATAAAGAAGTGTCTTTATTTCAGTATCAGTAATTTATATCTTCTTGTCTTTTTTTTTTATTGATTTATTTCTGTCAGTGCTGGCAGATTCCATGAACTGCAAACATATTTAGTCATCAGTATTGAGACTGTACACAAAACATGGGTTTACAATCTTAGGGTGTCTGCCAACCATGTTTGTTTTTACACCTGGAATTCAGTTTTGGGGGAATAATTTTTTTTTCTCCAATTTATGCTTAAATGGAGGGAACATACTGCTGAAGTTTTTTTTTTTAGTACAGGAGAATAAAGCATATACTGGGGGTATACATGCACTCTTTGGATAAGATCAGACTGCAGGAACCAAAATATTAAGAAAAAGAAAAGATGAAAAGTGTGTTGAATTCAACTGAGGTCGTCTGTCCAAACTTTCGTCCTCTGCTCAAGTACTTGTGTTATTTCCATTAAAACTGCTTATTTTTTTTCCTCCTGAATCTTAAACATTTTTAGTGTGTGTGTCACAAATACCTTTCCTTGTCTTTACTTTAGTAAATACACATGAAATGTCTTTAATTTCCATCCACATCCATATTTATTTTGTTGTTTTAATTTTACAACCAGTTCTGTCATCAATTAAATGTTTTACAATAAGATAAATATATACTAAATATGTTCACATTCTAATAAACAGAGTAAGAGATTTGTTAGAGCTGTTATGCTACAGAAAGTCATTTTTCATCTCAAAAATATTTGGCTGAAGCTGAAAAACGAAGTTGTGGTTGAATGCTTTATAAGACCACTACGGAGCTGGATTTTTTCTGAAATGGATTTGTGTGCCCTCGCAATACATTTACCATGGTTTTACTACAGTAAACCATATTTTAACCATGATATTCGTAGTGAAACAATAATACAGGAAAACTAAAACTATGGTAATAAAAATCATAATTTTGTTGTATATAATGTTTTTACCAGTGTTAAATTACTTAAAAATGGTAATCCACTACAAATGACTAAATATTTCTCTAAAAATTGTAATCAGATTACTAATTACTTGATGGGGAAAGTAATCACATTACTAATTACTTTACATTTAAGTTACTTTCTAAAACACTTCACATTTTATATAACAAATTCAAAATAATTTCTATATTCTAATTCTTTGTTCATTGTTACACACAAGTCATACCCTCATCACCTCACATGGGCCATAGTTCATGTATTCTACACAAATAATATATTAGAAATAAGCATAACCCTATAATGTACTTAAAAGTAATTAAATTAATTGAAAGTCAGTAACTGTAATCTGATTACAAGATTTTAAAATGTAATGCAGATTCAGATCTTGTGTACCAGGCAATCATGTGCTTCTTGAATGTCTATTCCCATGTGTTAAACTCTGCGCAAAGTTTTGAGTATGCTTCGGCAACGAGGCTGTTGCGAAAACTGAAAATAAAGTTCTCAAATTTCACGACCTTCCAAAGACTTTGGATCCACTCTTCAAATTTCACGAATTTCTGTGTTGGGACTTTTGTCATCTTGAAAACCCTAAGTTTTACTAATAGGTCATTAGATTACAGTAACTAATTAGTTTGTAATTGGATTACACCCAATACTGGGTTTTACTATACAAATACTATGGTTTTTACTATAGTAATATTTTAGAAGGTAGTAACCATAGTTTTTGGTTGAAACCATGGTTTTAATACAGTATACTGTATCCATATAGAAACCATGGTTTTACCATAGATTAACCATTGTAATTTTTGTGGTTACTATGGTTCTACTAAATGGTATTTGTAGTAAAACCATAATAACCACAAAATAATAATTTTATCATTGATTGCCATTTGGCAAACACTAGTTATCCAAAGTAAATGCTGTACCATATTTTACATCCCCCATGGAGTAGGCCAGGGTCAGTTTCTTTGCTCACAGGCTCCATGGTGATATTGCAAGAATGTGGTCCTAGTCTTTCTCCAGGTCACCTCTACTTGGGATTCTACACTTTTTTTATGTAATTTATTTACATCCTCCATCATTGGATCATTAATGTTTTGAATGTGATTTCAGTGTGAATGTATCTTTAAAGCTTTTTTTTGTTTTTTGCCTGACTTGCCGAGATTCTATACCAACTACCAGGTACATTTGCTGGATTAGCATGGTGTTTCTGTTTCCTTAAACTGATCAAACTGATATCCTGTGTCTTTACAGCGGAAATCCCGTTCACTAGCAACAAGAGATGAGCACGTCAGGAATGAGCTTTTCAGTATCAATCTATCTATATCTTGTGGTTGATGGACAGAGGCAAAATGCTCACTATGTCTTATTCCTCCAGCTTCACAAGGTGCACTGCTGAATGGACACCTTTTCCCACAGTCAAACACTCTGTTGAAGAGTTCTACCTGAGGCATGTTCACTGGAAGACTCGCTACCTTCTCCCTCACATCTCCATACCTCCATAATTCATCTGCTAAACTGACAAATATTTTGTCTGTTTATGATTTAAGGCAATCTGCAAACTCAGCAGGGTTAGAGTTGTTCAGAACAGTTGCATTGAGGGCATCAGTTGGTATGACCAACACTCTCTTAAGATTTTTGAAAACATTGGTCACAAAACTGCAGATGTTTGCATCCTCTCCATTGCCTTCCCAACTGTTTGCCACTCTCTGTGTGCTTTCAACAGCTTCCTTGAGTTTCTTGGTGACTATTTTCAAATGCTTCATCTCTAAGCTCAGAAAGCAACCTTCCTTTGAGAAATGTTCAATGATCCTCTCTGAAATCCACAGGGTCGCAAACTTCTTATAGTTGTCAATGTTCTCAAAAATTTTACTGAAATCATCTTCCCAAAACAGCTCTTTTAAAAGTGAAAACTGGAAAATTTATCGTGTGCTGAAATCAATGCTTAACAACATTTCATCCACAATTTCAGGCCCAAGACGTTTTTTGATGTGTTCCTTCACGGCAGGTGTGAGGCATTGCTTTACACAGATCTCTGCCTTGTTCTGACATTGGTCTCGTTGGTAGTAGAGATCTTTAAGTCAGCAAGCCATTCCAGCTTGTAGCTTTCAAGAGATTTCCAAGGGTCATTACTCTGTGTAATTATCGTGCATTTGTTGGAACGCTCTCGCCTCATCAGCACAAATATAGATCTTTACATATGCTTCATTTTCAGGGCTTATCTGTAGATTGTCATAGAATTCCAGATTCTTGTCAATGATACACAAGAGCTTGTGTATGTCAGCGTTGCTGTAGTTGGATTTTGCTTTTGTTTTAATTGCAATGAACTCTTTGCTTCTGTTTATTATTTCTTCACATATCAATTGTATTAACTTATTTCTTCTATTCCTCTGAATCAGACAGACAATATTGTGCAAGTTTTTGCAGTAGGCTAATCTCGGTTTCAGCCTTTGTCAAAAAGCGTCCTATGCCACATTGATCTAATTGGATGCTATTTAAGAGCATCTCACGTACTGCTTCACCTTTCATTTCCAAGTTATTGCGCAAAAGTCGATAAGTTTCCTTCACTAAATCTTGTCTTGGTAGAGGCTTAAAGGAATACTGCCGCAGAGATCAACCAAATTGAGCACTTTTCCTTTCATGGTGTCCCTCTGTTTTTGCCCTATGTGTTGCACTTCTGCAATTCCCTTCTGTATCAAAACCGCATTGTCCAGTTTTTTCTTTATATCCTGCTTTGTCTCCCTTCTAAGGCCCCGTGCACAATTAAAAAAGTCCTAACTGTGATTTTCGACAAGGTACACGTGTTCCTACCCACTTTCAAAATATTGCAGGATCTTATCAAAAATGACTTTCTCCTCTTTGTCCAACTCAGCAGCTTCATTTTTCAAATCAGCTAATATGCCATCGATGTCAAGTGCATCCACTGACTGGACCGACACTGAGCTCATGTTGGTAAGTTTAGATTCAGATCTTGTGTACCAGGCAATCATGTGCTTCTTGAATGTCTATTCCCATGTGTTAAACTCTGCGCAAAGTTTTGAGTATGCTTCGGCAACGAGGCTGTTGCGAAAACTGAAAATAAAGTTCTCAAATTTCACGACCTTCCAAAGACTTTGGATCCACTCTTCAAATTTCACGAATTTCTGTGTTGGGACTTTTGTCATCTTGAAAACCCTAAGTATGCCTTTTTAAGTCAGCACATTTCTTTCTCCAGCTTGGACAATTCCTTCCACGGTTTCCCTTGCAAAGGCAGTTCCCTCGTTTTTAATTCAGGTATATTTGCAATAACTTTTGTGATCCAGTCCGCCTTTCCTTTGCATTTTGACAAGTGGTATTGTTTTCATCAACACAAATCCCCAGGTCTGGAACAATCTTTGACATCTTTTCGATGCTCACTTTTGTAGAATCTGTAAGTATTTTACCAACAGCCTTCTGTAGTTTAACAACAAATTTTACTTCATTCATGTTCCCATCCTTGAGGATCACTGAGTGTGTTTTGAACTTCATTTGTGCCAGACTTTGTCTTAAATTGTATCTTGATGTTCCACCATTTGTGGCACAAACCAGAACCAATTTTTGAGTTGCAGGGAATTCAGAAATGTCTCGTCATCACAGAACAGAAACACTGCAGAGACGTTTGGCTCAAAAAGGCGAATTGTACTTCAAATGCGGAAATATCCCTGCGGAAATTAGCTACAGCTACAGGCTCTTTGAAGATGTCAATATTTCTCTTTCCACTTGGGAGTTACCAGCTGATTTCAACAATACCATTAGAGATCTGCTTCCTCGTTTGCCAATTTCTTGTGGACAAAAGTTTCATGATTCTGCTGATTGATGCTGTGGAGTTTGTTCAGAAACTCAGACTTGGACAAGTTGTTTTTTCCTAGTCTGACAAAATAGATCAGGGGCAAGTCAGTTAGTTCTCCTCTAAATTGTTCTGGGATCTAAATTGCTTTGTTATGTCCCTCAAGGCCCAAAGCATCAATGTACACTTCTTGGTGTCACAGTTTGGCAGCAGCAAAAGCACAGATAACTGACATATTGACATTTTTAGAGCCATTTCTTGTTGGAGGAATGGATCGGAACAGTGGAATAGAGCTGTGATCAAATCAAGGGTATTTATTTCGTCCTTATCGTTGTAAAAATCATTAGATGTCTCTTGAAGCCTTTCTTTTCAGAGTTACACTTTGAAGCACATCTTATACTTCTGGCTGACAAATTGACTATTATTAGATTTCTGAGAATAAGCACGGTAACAATCTTAAACCATGTGAAGTTTTATCATCATCTGACTGCTTCCTTAATTCCAACACATACTGTAAAGTCAGTTTCTCCTTCAAGTGGTGTTGTAGCCCTAGTTCCATTAACAGATTCCATATTTATATCTGCAATGTATATATATATATATATATAGTTTATACAGATTTATGTAACTGCAACTGACATTCTGTTATCTTAAAGTGATAGTTCATATGGGATTCAGCACTGTTTACACAAGCTGATTTTATTTGAGAGTGAAAAACAACGCAAATTTTGGTCTGTTCATCAAAGCGATTGGAAGTCGCTTTGACTTGTAATATGACACTATTGGATGCTGTATTAATGGGATAGTTCACCCAAAAATTACATTTACGCTCCCTCATGCCATACCAGATATGTATGACTTTCTTACTTCTGAACACAAAGATTTTAAGAAGAAAATCTCAGCTCTGTAGGTCCATACAATGCAAGTGAATGGTGACAAGACCTCTCAAGCTCCATAAATCACATAAAGGCAGCATAGAAGTAATCCATATGACTCCAGTGATTAAATCTATGTCTTCCAATGGATATAATAGGTGTGGGTGAGAAACAGATCAATATTTAAAATCTCCACTTTCACTTTCACTTGAAAAGTGAAAGTGGAGATATATAGTAAAAAAAAAAAAGGATTGAAATATGGACCTGTTTCTCACCCAAAGTGATTGCATCCCTTCAGAAGACATATACAGGTGCATCTCAATAAATTAGAATGTCATGGAAAAGTTCATTTATTTCAGTAATTCAACTCAAAGTGTGAAACTCGTGTATTAAATAAATTCAATGCACACAGACTGAAGTAGTTTAAGTCTTTGGTTCTTTTAATTGTGATGATTTTGGCTCACATTTAACAAAAACCCACCAATTCACTATTTCAAAAAATTAGAATATGGTGACATGCCAATCAGCTAATCAACTCAAAACACCTGCAAAGGTTTCCTGAGCCTTCAAAATGGTCTCTCAGTTTGGTTCACTAGGCTACACAATCATGGGGAAGACTGCTGATCTGACAGTTGTCCAGAAGACAATCATTGACACCCTTCACAAGCAGGGTAAGCCACAAACATTCATTGCCAAAGAAGCTGGCTGTTCACAGAGTGCTATATCCAAGCATGTTAACAGAAAGTTGAGTGGAAGGAAAAAGTGTGGAAGAAAAAGATGCACAACCAACCGAGAGAACCGCAGCCTTATGAGGATTGTCAAGCAAAATCGATTCAAGAATTTGGGTGAACTTCACAAGGAATGGACTGAGGCTGGGGTCAAGGCATCAAGAGCCACCACACACAGACATGTCAAGGAATTTGGCTACAGTTGTCGTATTCCTCTTGTTAAGCCACTCCTGAACCACAGACAACCTCAGAGGTGTCTTACTTGGGCTAAGGAGAAGAAGAACTGGACTGTTGCACAGTGGTCCAAAGTCCTCTTTTCAGATGAGAGCAAGTTTTGTATTTCATTTGGAAACCAAGGTCCTAGAGTCTGGAGGAAGGGTGGAGAAGCTCATAGCCCAAGTTGCTTGAAGTCCAGTGTTAAGTTTCCATAGTCTGTGATGATTTGGGGTGCAATGTCATCTGCTGGTGTTGGTCCATTGTGTTTTTTGAAAACCAAAGTCACTGCACCCGTTTACCAAGAAATTTTGGAGCACTTCATGCTTCTTTCTGCTGACCAGCTTTTTAAAGATGCTGATTTCATTTTCCAGCAGGATTTGGCACCTGCCCACACTGCCAAAAGCACCAAAAGTTGGTTAAATGACCATGGTGTTGGTGTGCTTGACTGGCCAACAAACTCACCAGACCTGAACCCCATAGAGAATCTATGGGGTATTGTCAAGAGGAAAATGAGAAACAAGAGACCAAAAAAATGCAGATGAGCTGAAGGCCACTGTCAAAGAAACCTGGGCTTCCATACCACCTCAGCAGTGCCACAAACTGATCACCTCCATGCCACGCCGAATTGAGGCAGTAATTAAAGCAAAAAGGAGCCCCTACCAAGTATTGAGTACATATACAGTAAATGAACATACTTTCCAGAAGGCCAACAATTCACTAAAAATGTTTTTTTTTATTGGTCTTATGATGTATTCTAATTTTCTGAGATAGTGAATTGGTGGGTTTTTGTTAAATGTGAGCCAAAATCATCACAATTAAAAGAACCAAAGACTTAAACTACTTCAGTCTGTGTGCATTGAATTTATTTAATACACGAGTTTCACAATTTGAGTTGAATTACTGAAATAAATGAACTTTTCCATGACATTCTAATTTATTGAGATGCACCTGTATTAAACCACTGGAGTCATGTGGATTACTTTTATGCTGCCTCTATATGTTTTTTGGAGCTTCAAAGGTCTGGCAACCATTCACTTGCATTGTAAGGACCTACAGAGCTGAGATATTCTTCTAAAAATCTTTGTTTCTGTTCAGCAGAAGACAGAAAGAGATATTTTCATTTTTGGATATACTATCCCTTTAAGCGTAAATCCCTATGTAATGCCACTGTACTAAATTAATCCTAATAAATTAATAAATTAATGATTAAATGATCATCAAATCATCTCCTCTTTTGTTTCACCGAATAAACAAATTCACACAGATTGGGAACGACATGAGGGTGAGAATTTAAATTTTTGGGTGAACTATTCATTTAAGCTAATCAGTTACAAATAATGCTGCTAAGAAACTGAATCCAAGGCTGTGCGAAATTGATCGTTTGCATTTGCTTCATTATTTGATTAGAAAAGCATAGTAACTCACTTGTGCGTTGTGTGATTTTTGCTGGAATGCTCCCAATGCCATTTGATTCCAGTAAAGTGTAGTCAAAGAAGGAATATTCAATTCCTGGTTTTAATCCAAGTACTTTTGCTTTTCCCTCATTTGCATAAAATGTTTCTATTGTGTTGGTTTTGTCACTACAGATTACCCTGAATTTGTGTCGAATGTTGACATCAGTGATGGGATCAATCCATTTCAAATAAATGGAAGTTGCACCATTTGTGATTTGCAGGTTTTCTGGTGGGTCCGGCTCTGGAGAGGATAATAAAACTTCCGTCACAACACCATAAAGATTTGTGTGAAGCCAGGGCCGTAGCTAGTGGGGTGAAAGGTGGTAACGATTCTAGGGGCCCACAGGTCTGGGGGGCCCCACAACAAATTCTAAACTGTATATTTTTAATAGGAAAGGGGCCCAGAGCAATATACAGTCAGGGGGCCCAGAATACCTTGCTACAGCCCTGTGTGAAGCAATTCCAATGAAATATATATTGTTTTAATTAATAAGCTTTAAACTAACTTGTATATGGTAAATTACAACAGCTGGCTCACTCTTTTTCTTATCATTTTTCTTATGTGTTTATTGTAGCTTTGTACTCAGTGGCAGGCTGAAGGTCCATTATTATAAGTTAATTTGAATGTGATGCCATAGTCACTGATTCAGTTTCCTCTCCATTATTATAATTGATCACTTGGAATTTGTAGAGACTTAGATCCATTTTCTTATGTGGCTTCCATCTTAGTCTTGCAGTTATGGAGTCCCCTGAGAAATATTCAAAATTCTCAGGCGCTGTGATTGCTTCAAGGGAAAAATAATACACCAGTAAGCACACACATATATATATATATATATATAATACCACCAAATATCCATTGTAGTGTATTGGCCAAGTAATATTGCTCTTATGAGGAATTTGTGTTGGTGTATAGCTCCACATGATGTTTGACATGATGGTTTATAAAAAAATTACAAATACTGTAAATGAATAAACTAATGTATGATGGCCCTATTTTTGCTCAAAAAACTGAATAGGACAGTTTTTTTCTTATGAGAGTAGATATGGTAAAAAAAAGAAAAAAGAAAAAAGAAAAAAGAAAAAAGAAAAAGGTGTGGGGGGGGGGGGCTTTAACGGATATTTTAAATAGTCTTTCTCAGTTTCCTAATTTGGAAGTTATAGCAACTAAAATGTTAAAGATATTATGTTTGTATTTTCAAAGTAGTTTGTCAAGTAGATTTTTTATTTCTGAAATCAATCAATATAACATAGAGTAGATGTCTTATCTACTACATCTTACATTAGATTTGAACAAATACACGTCAATGGTTTCTCAGTATTTATAGATAAAGCAAAAGATTACCTAAACTGATGCAGAGAAACTCGTCTTGCAGTTGTCCTCGACTGTCTCAACTGTGATGTTATAACTTGTGCCAGGTGAAAGTTGTTTTATCTCAAAATGATTTCCATATATTGTCTTACAAAAAGTTATTTCCTCATTATTCCATTTGACTCTGAACATCTGTTGTACATTCACATCATCTGAAGTTCCCCATTCAAACCGTACAGAGTCTGGCCATATCTCAGTAAATGTAATTTTGGCCTGAGGGAGAGAGAATATCTGGTAAAGAGTCTATCTACATGACTTAAATAATAATAAAATCATTAAAGAGCAATTAAGGACACGTGAATGCATGTGCATAATTAATACAAATGAGCATATTTCCATACCTTCAGTTTCTTTTTCTGTAAATACATGTCCACTTGTTTTCCTGTTGTTACATAAAACAAACTAATTCCAAATTGTCCATTCACAATGTATTTGAAATATAAATGCAGAAACTGATTTTACTCATATCTCTCAGTGAAATAATATTAAAAATCTGTGTACCTGTCAACAGGGCCCACCATCTCTAGTGTCTGAGCTTGGCAGTTTCCTTCGGTGTTACAATAATGCTGTTTTCAAGACATGTAGTCTAGTCATCAACTGAAATGTAAAATTGTATTTCTTTTTCAACAGGGATTAATAGTGAATTGTGTACCTTATTAACAGTAACATAAAGGTTCGAAGAAGCGTAATCTTCAATATTATATTTATGCACTCAATTTACAGAGTCTTTTGAAACAAAATATTTCAATTTATTTCTGGTCAAACTTAACAGAAATATAGTTGCAATTAATACAGTACTGTGCAAAAGTTTTAGGCACTTGAAAAATGTTGATAAGTGAGGATGTTTTCAAAAAGTAATGCCATAAATAGTTTTAATTTATGAATTTACGTCGTACTAAGTCCAGTAAACATAGAAATAGCTAAATCAATATTTGGTGTGACCAACTTTGCCTTCACAACAGCACCAATTCTCTGTGGTACACCTGGACTAAGTTTTACTTTGTTGTGGGCAGATAGGATGTTCCAAGCTTCTATCTATTTAAGGGATTCGAAATCAAAGAACGAACAGGTGTGATGTCATTTAGAACTAATTCTGGCCAAAAAGAAGGTGTTTTTGCATTCATTTCAGTGGTTCGTAATAGCTCGCCTGGGTGAAATTTTTGGAACACTTCTAACCAACTGCTAAACAACAACTTATTGCCATTGGTCAACGTCATCGGTATGTGTGACCTGGAGCTCCACCTACCTTGATGGCGACATCTCATTCTGTTTATGTGTCATGGGAGGATTCATTCTGCCAGTTTGTTTCTGTGTGTCTCCCTCTTGTTGTTGCAGGTGCGGGGTTAATCACGCAGCAGCGTTGCACAGCAACGCTCATTACCAGCTGCTGCTTGATTAGCTCAGTACCTGCACACTATCTGCTTTTCCCCTTATAAGCAGCCCTTTTGTGTGAGTTCAGAATCAGATCGTTCTCATGTTGTGTGCTTGGTTTACTTGTGTTTCTCACGCTTTTCTCTTGTACTTCTCTAGTCTGGATATTTTGCCTATTTTCCTGTGCTCCAGCCATTACTATCTCATCCATTCACCGGATCACTCACCTGTGTTTCTCTCTGCTCCAGTCGCTGCCATCTTGTACATTGGAGTATTACCTCTACTCTCTCCCCACTGCAGCTGTCACCGTCAGAGTCCTCCACTATCATCTTCACCCACCTCATCTCTGGACTGATCCGTTTTTGTGCTACTTCATATTTTCATCAGTTACCTGAACTTCATATTCATTAAACATTGTTATATATTTACTCCTGCATCTGGGTCCTTTTTATCATGACATAACAATCCGATCAAGATGGATCCAGCAGGACTCGCTCAGATTCAACAATTTCTTTCCAACCATGAATCACGTGTCACCCAACAGGAGGAACTGGCTAAAACCACCAGGACAGCAATCGAGACTCTGGTGGCGCAATTCACCGAGCTCTCATCTCTCATCCAACAGATTCCAGCACCCAGTGAGTCCCCTGCACCCACACCGCCACAACCAACATTTACAGAACCAGCAATGCCACCCACTTTTCGATCTGAACCCCGCATCAACCCACCAGCGAGGTTTTCGGGTGAGCTGAATTACTGCAGAGCATTTCTGTCTCAGTGTTCTCTAGCATTTGCTTTGCAGCCATCTGCTTTTCCTACTGAAGTTTCCAAGGTGGCCTATGCTATCTCATTACTGTCGGGCCGAGCATGCCTGTGGGGTACGGCGGTGTGGGATCAGAGACATGCTCCTTGCTACTGAAGGTCTTTGACCGTTCGGCGCACGGCAGAGAGCTTCCCAAGTATTAGCAGAACTATGACAAGGTACTCTGTCTGTCTCTGATTACTCCATAGAGTTTCGCACGTTGGCAGCCAGCTGTAACTGGAACGAGGAGGTGCAGTGGGACTTATTCCTGCATGGGTTGGCTGATCGAATCAAGAATGAAGTTTATGCTCTGGACTTACCCAAGACCTTCGATGAGTTGGCTGACCTCGCCATTCGAGTGGACTCACGTCTTCAACGTCGCTCACGCTTGGCACCAGCTTCTCGTCCAGAGCACACTCCAAGTATCTCTCTGCCACCGAGGAGTACCAGTCTTCATGGTGCGATCAGCTGGTCATCAGAGGGAGAACCCATGCAGGTGGGCAAAGCTCTGTTGACCCGGGAAGAGAGGGATCGACAACGCACTCAAGGTCTCTGTCTGTATTGTGGAGTTACTGGTCATATGTTACGTTTCTGCCTGTTTAAACGACAGAGCCCACCAGTAATCTAGAGGTTATGGTGGATGGATCTTCTCTACGTAAACCATCTTCGTCTAAACTCCTCCTGGTACGGCTGCAGTGGGATACCCTTCATCATTCCTGTCATGCCCTGGTAGACTCCAGAGCAGAATCCAATCTCATTGATGCATCCCTGGTCAAATCCCTCAAGATTCCTACTTCCATGCCCAACTCACTGAAATATCCCAGGTCACCACCACCATCAGATTCATCATTTCCGGTAACCACACTGAACTCACCTCATTCTATGTCATAGATTCTCCCCTGGCTCCAGTCATCTTAGGTCACTCCTAGTTATCCTCACACAATCCCCACATCAACTGGTCCAAAAACAAAATATTGGCTTGGAGCACTTACTGTCATTCTGCTTGTCTTTTGTCTGCTCCTTCCCCTGTGTCTTGTTCTGTGTTGCAGGATGAGCCGGTGGATGTTTCCCGTGTTCCTGTGGAGTACCATGACCAGAGAGAGGTGTTCAGTAAGTCCCGTGCTGCTTCTCTTCCTCCGCATCGTCCCTACGATTGTGTTATTGAGCTTAAGTCAGGTACGTGTCCCCCTAAGGGTGGTTTACACTCGCTCTCAGCTCCTGAGAGGGAGGCCATGGATAAATACATTTCTGATTTTCTGGCAGCTAAGATCATTAGGCCCTCTTCTTCCCCTGCTGGCGCGGGGTTCTTTTTCATGGAAAAGAAGGATGGTTCCCTTCGTCCCTGTATTGATTATCGTAAGCTGAACGACATCACAGTGAAGAATATTTACCCTTTGCCGTTGATGTCCTCGGCATTCGAGTGTCTGCAGGGAGCTAACTTTTTCACGAAATTGGATCTCGGCAACGCCTATCATTTGGTCCACATAAGGGAGGGCGATGAGTGGAAGACTGCTTTTAATACCCCTAGGGGGCACTTTGAATACTTGGTGATGCCCTTTGGTCTAGCCAATGCCCCCGCAGTCTTCCAAGCTCTCGTTAATGCCATGCTGAAAGATTTGGTTGATCAGTTTATTTTGTCTACATGGAAGACATTTTGATTTTTTCCCAGGAACATGTTCAACACGTCAGGTGAGTGCTCCAACGGCTGCTAGAGAATGGGCTGTATGTCAAGGCTGAGAAGTGCGAGTTCCACTCCCGATCGGTAAATTTTCTGGGATTCATTGTGTCACCGGAGGCAATTCAGGTAGATACAGCTAAGGTTAAGGCTATGGTGGATTGGCCAACCACGGATTCTCGCAAGGCCCTGCAGAGATTCCTGGGTTTTGCCAATTTCTACCAGCATTTTATTCGCAATTACAGCCAAATTACGCGCCTCTGACTTGTCTTACCTCTGCCAAGACTGAGTTTCGGTGGTCCCAGGAGGCCGAATTAACCTTCACCAAACTCAAAGGCCGCATTGTTTCGGCCCCAATTCTCATCAACTCCGATCCTTCTCTTCAGTTTGTGGTAGAGGTGGACGCGTCAGATGTGGTGGTAGGTGCGGTACTCTCCTAGCGAATCCCTCTGATGACAAAATGCATCCATGCACCTTTTACTCCTATCGTCTTTCTTCCACTGAACGAAATTATGATACTGGTAATCGTGAGCTGCTGGCTATCAAGTTAGCCTTGGAGGAATGGTGCCATTGGTTAGAGGGGTCTGGGGTACATTTCATCGTCTGGACCGATCATAAAAACCTTGAATACATCCGTTCTGCTAAATGTCTGAATTCCAGGCAGGCTCGGTGGGCTCTTTTTTTCGGTTGCTTTGATTTTACCATCTCTTACCGTCTGGGTTCCAAGAACATCAAACCGGACACCCTGTCTCATATTTTCGATCGTTCCGAGCAACCGACCTCCCCAGATTCCATCGTTCTTTCCAAAATGGTGGTAGCGGCAGTTTCTTGGGAGATCGAGTCAAAGGTCCGCACAGCCTTACAAGGGGTAACGCCCCCGTCTAAAACTCCACCGAGTCGGTTGTTTGTGCCGGAAACAGTTCACTCAGACGTTTTCCATTTGGGCCATTCATCCAAGTTAGCCTGCCATCCTGGAGTCGGGCGTACCCTGGCTCTAGTCAAGCAGAGGTTTTGGTGGCCATCTATGGCCCATGATGTTCGCCTATTTGTTGGTTCCTGCTCTGTCTGTGCTGTTTCCAAGTCTTTCTGTACCCCTCCAGCTGGACTCCTCCAAACACTGTTGGTGCCTTTGAGAACCTGGTCTCACAAAGCCCTTGATTTTGTTACAGCTCTCCCCCCCTCGCAGGAGTTCATGGTCATCTTGACCATGGTGGACAGATTCTTGAAGGCAGCACATTTCATCCCTCTACCCAAATTACCCTCAGCTAGAGAGACAGTGGTTGCTGTCGTTGATCACGTCTTTTGAATCCATGGCCTCCCGACTGACATGGTCTCTGACAGGGGGCTCCAATTTGTTTCCAAATTTTGGAAAGTGTTTTGTAAACTGCTGGGGGCTACAGTTAGTCTTACTTCTGGTTTTCATCCCCAGAGCAACGGACAGGCTGAGCGGGCTAACCAGGATCTAGAGAGAGCTTTACGGTGTGTGGCCTCTCACAACCCCATGTCTTGGAGCCAGCAGCTCATGTGGGTGGAGTACGCACACAACTCTTTGCCAGTATCATCCACGGGCCTTTCTCCATTTCAGGTTAGTTTAGGCTACCAACCACCTTTGTTTTCAACACTGGAACCCGAATTCGCGGTCCCCTCCCCACAAGCGTTCACCCAGAGGTGCCGTTGCACTTGGATCAGAGCCAGACGGACTCTCATCCAGGTCGGATGACGCACTAAGGCCCAAGCCGATCGCCACCAGTCTAAGCCTCCCGTGTACATTGTAGGTAAAAAAATGTGGCTTTCTTCAAAGGATATTCCCATGCGTTCAGTTTCTAATAAACTCGCTCCCAAATTTATTGGCCCTTTTACTGTTACCAAGATCATTAGTCCGGTAGCAGTTCGTCTCAAATTACCCCCAGCGTACAGGAGGATTCACCCCACTTTCCACATTTCCAAAATTAAACCGGTCATTCATTCTCCCGTTAATCCACCTGCCCCTGTTCCCCCACAACCGCGTCTCATAGACGCGGAACCAGCTTATTCGGTCAAGCGTATTCTGGATTCCAGAAGGAGGGGGTGCGGTTTCCAGTATCTGGTAGATTGGGAAGGTTACGGTCCAGAGGAGAGGAATTGGGTCCCGCCCCGGGACATATTTATCACACCATTATGTTGTTCAGTCAGTCAAAATTAGTCAGCAAGGACACACTGGTGTGTAAGTCAAGTCAAGTCATTTTTATTTGTGTAGCACTTTTCACAACACACATTATTTCAAAGCAGCTTTACAGAAAATTATGCTTTAACAGAAAAAGAAGCTGTAATAAAGTAATGTCTTAGAGTCATAATAGTGCGGTTTAATAAATAACATGATTGTAAATTGCACCTTAAAATAAATAATAAAATAAATAAGTAAATCATATTTGTATTTAGACCCCCAGTGAGCAGGCTAAAGGCGACTGTTGCAAAGAACACAAAATAAGATGTTGGTTAATGGAGAAAAATAACCTTGGGAGAAACCAGGCTCACTGTGGGGGCCAGTTCCCCTCTGGCTAAACAGCATAAATATAATGCCAATATACATATTGTTACGAAGCCGAGACAAGGAGTTGAACCCAGGTGCAGTTTATTACAAACTCAGGAGAAAACAGAGAGAAAACAGGGAAAACCACAGACTAAATCTGGATATAAAGTAACTAGGCAGACTGAAGACTAACTGGAAATTACTCACGAAAACTAGGATTCAAGGGAGAGTTGTACACACTAGTAGCAGGTCAAACAAGACTAGACAATGACTGAGGGAAAGTGGTGAGACTTTATACTGTTCTGGTTGTTTGTTTGATGGGGAGCAGGTGGAAGTAATTAATAATCAGGGAAGTGAGAGGAGTTTGGAGGATTGTTTTATTTTCAAATTCGATTACATGAGATCAGTTCTTGTAATCATACCTAAAAACTGTAATCTTAAACCAGTCAGGCAGCCCTCTTAAGCAACTCAGGATTTTTGAAGCGCAGGGTTTGTATAAGGTGCTACTTATGGTATTATGCACTGATCATGAAAATGTTCATTGGTCTCAATTAGTTCTTTAGTTTTTAATTGGATGTAATATGTACATTGTATTACACATATCTAAATGGATCATCAAATAATCATTTAAAGTAATTCAAATTAGGATTCATATTTTGTAAAACTTTGTTTCGTCTACTAATTCTCCATGCATCAGTTCCCATTCTTAAAATGGCATTAAACTTTAGTTGGTTTTGAGATGCCTCAAAACAGAGCACTGGTCTAACTGGTTTAAGGATGTGACTGGAAAAATTCTCTGCTCATAATAAATACTGCCAGTATGTTAGGCAGGGGCGGACTGGCCATAGGGAGAACGGTGGGCTGGCCGTGAAATGGGGCTAAAAGGACCCCCCCCAACCGCTCAATAACTTTTCAAGTTTCAAGTTTTATTGGTCACATACATAACCATACACAGTACGACATGTAGTGAAATTCTTGGTACGACTTTTCTCCCCACAGTTTATGATCAAATTTAAAATAGTGAACCTAGTCCTTGGTGTTGTCCTTGGTTCAGGACACGGATGGCCTGGGGAAAGAAGCTCTCATTCTCTCTGTTTTGGCCATCAGGGATCGGAAGCATTTCCCTGACCACAACAAAGAGAAGAGTCCATTATTAGGATGACTGAGGTCTTTCATGATCTTCCTGGCTTTGGTCCAGCATCATTTGCTGAAGATGGACTGCAGGTCAGGGAGTTTGATGTGGGTGATGCGCTCAGCTGATCGCAACACTCTTTGTAGGGCCAGTCTATCTTGTTTTGTGCAGTTTCCAAACCAGGCTGTGATGTTTCCTGTCAGGATGCTCTCAATGGTGCAGGTGTAAAAGTTTTTTAGCACCATAGAGGGCAGTTTAAAGTCCTTTAAGCGCCTGAGGTGGTAAAGACGCTGACGGGCCTTCTTCACCATGGTGTTAATGTGGCAGGTCCGTGACAGATTGTGTGAGATGTGTATGCCAAGATAACGGAAACTGTCCACTCTCTCCACTGTGGCCTCGTTGATCATAATGGGGTGGTAGTTCCTCGCCAGCTTTGTGCAACTTTTGGGCAACTAACATTAGTTAATGCACTATGAGCTAACATGAACTAACAATGAACAATAGTATTTTTATTAAACAACATTAACAAAGATTCATAAATGCTGTAAAAAATATTGTTCATTGTTAGTTCATGATACCTAATGCAATAACTTATGTTAACAAATGGAACCTTATTGTAAAGTGTTACCATTTTTTTTGTTTTCTATACAGAACTGGAAAAAATCACCAGTGTTGGGTAAGTTACTAAAAAATAGTAATCCACTACAAATGACTAATTATTTCTCTAAAACTGTAATCATTTTACTTTACTAATTACTTCATTGAAAAAGTAATCACATTACTAATGACATTACTTTTAAGTTACTTTCTAAAACACAGCTCAACAAATTCAAATTAATGTCTATATTTCTTCTTTGTTCATTGTTACACACAAGTCATCTACTCTGCACCTCACATTTCTCTTTCACAATGACTCATTATGGGCCATAATTCATGTATTCTACATAAATAATATATTAGGAATTAGCATAACCCTATAATTTACTTATAGTAACTAGTAACTGAAAGTCAGTAACTGTAATCTGATTACAAGAATATAAACTGAATGCATTATACTTTTTTTAACTTAAAAATAATTAGATTACAGTAACTAATTACTTTGTACTTGGATTACACCCAACACTGCTAAGCGCTTATACTGTATAGCAATATCCATGTTTATTTCATCATATTCTTCAGAATAAAGAAAGCAGTGAGCTATAGTATATCTACAGTATATAGCGACACAACCACTATTTATGAATGTAAAATTGATTTTGCATAAGCATTGATGACATTATTTTAATGAAGTCTTAGAAGCCGTTATTTCAGATGCGCAGCCACAATTTCAAATGGCAAATATGTCTAACTCTCTATGTATTTTTTATATAAACATAATAACAACTGTTTTGATTTGCAGTGGATTTGACTGATGTGATTGATTACCTGCATAAGAACATTGTTTATGGAATGTCTATATCTATATTTCTAATTTTTCAAAGTCTGCAGGACATTTAGACTATACATTTGCAAAATCAGTCTTTCATCATGGTTTGTGGTGCTCACAGGAATCACAGTTTGTCCTCCAGAAGTCGTATTGATCTTTCAGGGAACCTCCTATGTTTAAATACTGTATATGTATTCATTTTGCAGATGCTTTTTTATTTTCAGTGCTGGGTAGTAATGGATTACATGCGATCTGGATTACCTAATGAGATTACAAAACTCAAATACTTCTAATAAAATGACCTAAATTACATTTTAAAATACTCATATTACAGCTACTTTTTATGGATTATATGATTACATATTACTCATGCAACAGCAGTAAATTGTTCATAATTTATTGATCCCCCTGATTCTTATTTTTTTAAATCTTTTACATTTTAAATTTAAAATCAGCCTATCGCTGATCTATGTTAGACCATGAACTCACATGATGAATAAAGTTACTAAACACTGCCGATGTATCGCTGTGAAATACTATTTGTACATCATATTCAGTGACCTTCACTAATGATTGAGGGATAATTCACCCCAAAATGAAAATTGTCATCATTTATTCACCCTCATGTTGTTCCAAACCTGTATGCCTTTCTTCCATGGAACACAAGAGGGCATTGAAGGATTTTGGATTCCTAATCACTACAGTTGATTTTTATATTTGATGCACTATACTGCCCTCACCTGGCAAACAGGGGAAAAAAATCAACATGCAGAAAAACAAGCTCAAGCCAATAAGTATTGCTTTGAATCAGATTTAAATGTTTCATAATGGAAATTTAATTTATTTAAATTGAAACATACAGTATAAAGGGGTTTCTGTTAATACACTGTAATAAATATAACTTATTTTCTTTCTTTTGGCATGCTATTTTGCCGTTTTCTGCTTTCTCATGTTGGCGAACTGTAATTTAAAGGGATAGTTTGTCCTAAAATTAATGATTTACTCACACTCATGTTGTTTCAATCATGAATGATTTTCTCCTGTGAAACACAAAAGGAGATGTTAGACAGAATGATATAGCCTCAGTCACAATTCACTTTCATTGTATGGAAAAAAGATGCAATGAAAGACAATGGTGACTGAGGCTGAATGGCATGCTTGAATTTTCATTTTTGGGTGTACCCTTTAACGTTAGGCCTACAGTATAAGATCAAAACTATCTCTCTTATTGATTTGTATTTATTTATTTATTTATTTATTTTTTATCAAGGTTTAAGTCAAACATGTAGTAAATGATTTTCTAGTTAAGTTTTGTTTAAATATTAGGCTACCAATACTTTTTTTATATATTTAAGTAGTTTAACCTTATTATTATTATTAATTAATGTTTTTATTGGTGGTTTAAAGTTGTGTTCACTAGAGGGTGAGCCTGTCCTTAAAATGTTTAGTAATAGAGCATTAATTTAGTTCAGACATGAGGGCAATTGGTAGGTCTGTGGTTAACAGTGGCTAGTTTACATGCACCCTCATAATGCGGTTATAATGCGATTAAGGCAATACTGCGATTAAACTGTTGCTCATGTAAACAGAATACTGCGATTATGATATTGCAATTATGCTCATACCAGAGTTATGATAATCGCAGTAAGATATGTGGAGTACTCCTATTTTAAGCGCTTTATAGTGGATTGTAAATGCTTTAATCGCATTTCTTCCAGTCTGACCAAAGTGCGCCTGTGCCAGTGTTGCAAATGGATCATGTTCCACTCAAGCACAGGTTCAAAAACATTGTGAAACAGAAGAAGCTGCACTTACTTTTCGGCTTCATGTGAAATGGCAGTTTCTTGCAATGTTTTCCAGCAGTGGTGCTCCCCCATCTACAGCCCCAGGCAAAAGAAAATAAAAAAGCTGTGAATATCTGGTTGCAGTCTGAATTGAATGTTGGTGAGATAAAAAGACCATATATGGCAAAATAATGGCAGGGAAACACGTATTTCAATTGAGTCTGTTCTCGTGGGCAGAACACAACAACATCCAGTGTGTGTATTCCGATTCACAAACAAATGACTCTAATGAACTATTCTGCAACCAGGGCTGCATTTCCCAAAAGCATCGCAAACTTAAGTTGATCGTAGAAACCATTGCTCTCTATGATCAACTTAAGCTTGCGATGCTTTTGGGAAGCAACCCAGTGTAGTTAGACAAACGAATGACTCTAATGAACAGAATCTTTTTAGTGAATTTAAAACAGACAGTGCATCCAGTGTAGTCGAAAATGACTCTTATAAACCGGGTCTTTTAATAAATCTTTCAAAAAGCCTCACAAACTGACTAGTTGTCCTTATGCCAGGTGTTTAAAGATACATACTGCAACAATACGTTTTTTGTAATTATTCGTTTATAAAAAGCATTCAAACATCACACTTCTCAGTGAATAATCAGAGTATTGGCAAGTTGCATGTAAACGGGATTGAAGAGGTTTGCCCAAATTATGTAAACATCTTAATTTTATTATTCCTTATACTCTGATTATTGCAATAATCAGAGTATTAGTGCACATGTAAAGTAGCCACTGCTATCAACATTGTTTGAAGAGACTTTCATGTTTTGTTCTACAACATAAATTACACATAGTCATACCTCAATCGTGAATTTTAAACCACCTAAAACATTACAATTTACATGCTGAGAAAAGTTTGCATCCATATGTTTTTTTTTTCATCTCTCTTGCAATGCGCAAGAAAAAAATCATTTCAGAACTGTAAACCAGTCAGACCAGTACTTTGTGCGCTTACAATGTACATAACTGTTGCATCCATTAGTGCCTCAGAAAATGCCCTCAAATACAAAAGATTGCAACAAACCTGAGAATTCCCTGTCAAGACTAAGCACATATTTGTGGCCTAAATAAAAAATGTAATAGTCATCAATATTGTGGCTAGATGTCACAGGCATTTCAGTCTTTCAACAGACAAACTGTCATTTTAATATAGATTAACACTTTTAAATTTCCTGTTAATTCCACAATTTGCTGTTTGTTATTCTAGTGTCCTAGTCCAGTGTGTCTAATGTAAGTAAGAACAATGACCTCCAACTGAACATCTATGGACATTGCCGTCCATCCCCCTATCTTTGTTTTTCTCTTTCAGTGTTCCTCATTCCTTTCAGATATAATGCTCTGCATACCTGCCATGCAATGCCAGTGTTTGTTATTATAATAGTTAATATAGTGCCAAACAAATATTGAACAAGAAATATGTTCGGATCTACTGTCATAGTGCCTGAATAAGCCACGAGGGTGGCAAAATCACTTATGCACCACTGAGACACGAAATGTTTTCTTTTAACTAAACGATGTCACTCTACCCTGAAGCATTTTCTGCTTGGTGAACATATTTTAAACTGAATTTTCACTGGAGCAAAATCTGACTCCTTCCAAAGAAAAGCTGATTTGCGTTCCATTTGTTGATTAGATGGTATTCAATTACAAAAGCCCTAACCACAAGGTGAAAAAACAATTTCACCACATACATTTTTTAAGGTGTCATAATGCCTTCATACCAGGGCATTTTAGAACAACAGATTTTAGTGCCACGTTGGAAAAAAAAAAATCTCAGATTTTGAGAATAGTTGTAATATTTTGAGAATAAAGTAAAAAAAAAATCTGAATTGAGTCGTAGAATTATGAGATCAAATTCGTAATATTTTGAGAATCAAGTCATAGCATTATGAGTTTAAAGAATCAATTCAAAATTACAAAAATAAAGTTGTACTATTATGAGTTTAAAGTCGTAATATTTTGAGAATCAAGTCAAAATTACGAGAATAAAGTCTTTGCATTATGAGTTTAAAATCTTAACATTTTAAAAATAAAGTCGACATTACGAGAATAAAGTTGTAGCATTATGAGATTAAAGTCATAATATTACATTACGACTTTATTCTTAGAATGCTATGACTTTTCCCTCGCAATCATCGATTTTTTATTTTTATTTTGATATGGCACTAAAACCGCATGGTAGGAAGGCACTAAGACACCTAAAAAATTACAATAGTGAATTTTTTTCTCCTTGCGGGTTAGGGCTTCTGTATTAAATGCCATTTTAGCTAGTGCTCCTGTAGCTCAACTGGTAAAGCATGTTGTTAGCAATGCCAGCATTAAAGGTGCAAATCCTAAGGATCACACATTTTAGCTAGTCCTGCATGTGATTTGTACTTGTCACGTGATGTGTGTATTTCTTTTCACATTCTATTATAACTATGCAAAAATCTAAATCAATCAGTGCATAGGCATGATTATCAGTTCTTAAAACACTTCTTCTTAGTTCACATTCATTGTAGGAAAAAATATGCAATGGAAGTAAATGGTGACCGAGATTAACATACTGTCTAACATCTTCATTTGTGTTCCATGAAAAAAAAACAAAAACAAACAGTAAGTACAGTTTCCAAAACCAGTGGGGTTTGATATGACATGAGGGTAAATTATGTAAATTATGACAGAATTTTCAATCAAATCCTTTCAAGTCTTTGTACTTTAATGAACTGGGGCCTATTTTAAGCGCGCAAGCGCTAAGCGCAGGGCCTTAACTCATAAGCGCAAAGTCAATGGGCATGGCCATGAAGTTTTGGTATTTTCGTGCAAGCCTGCGCTAAGTGTAGGCGGGTCAATGGAGTTTCTTCTCCAGCACCGTCTTCATCCATTATACAGTCCATTTTCTGTCTAGCACCAGTGATATAAACAAAGACAGCACATTCATAAGAAGTTGGTAGTGTAAATGGACTGTATGCAATGAATTGGAAAAATAAAAATATGGATTCACACTTCATTTGCTTACAGTACACCCACAGGTTGCCCGCCTACTCCCAACAGTGCAAACACTCCCACCCACACCCATTTGCGCTTGGCACTGGCACAAAAACTGCGCTTAGAATTAGCAATAGAATAGAGCCCATAATGTTTATTACATATTTTAAAGATTCAGTATTTTAGTTAAGTTATACAATTTGTATTTGTTTATTTTTATTGTCTATGCCTTCACAGCCATAAGATATCACTTTCAGGGCCTAAAAGCAAATGTAAAAGGCCTCAAGGTGAATGGCTTAAAACATCTGATTTATAAACTTTATCCTGCCAAAAGCATATCAAAACAAGAATCATAATTTTATGTTGTTAACAAAAACTACAGCACAAAAACCTTCCCTTTGTCTAATATAAAATAAGCTTATTTAGGTCACCGTGACAACATTATTTATAATCCTGATTATTAACAATAACTTCCAGATGAAACAATACAATGCATTCATGTTATTTTCACAATTATTGTATTTACAGAAAGAAAGCAAATAATGTGATTGTTGAAGCAGTCTGTAGTATGCTGCAAGCCAAGAATAACAAGTGCAGGCGAGGACAATCAAATTTAGGACATTGGGACTTTTTTTCATTGCATTGCATGCAGTGACATGCAACAGGCAAATATAATTGACCAGTTTTTCAGTATAGTTCAAAAACAAGCAGGTGTTCATTTTGATCTATTACAGAATGACGCACATATGCCATGACTCCATGGAGCTGTTTGCTTAATGTTTCTTAATTTCTCAGTTCACGTTTATGTGAATGCACACATTATGAAAACATTTATCGTAATTATTACCTGTATATTTTGTAATGTTGCCCAGACTGAGTTAAGAACAATTTCCCACTGTTATATATAATCCATTCACTCCTACAGGATAAATGTGGCATTATAATTATGAGAACATTTCAGAAAGTTAACCCTGTTCTTTTCCAGGTAGAGGAGACTGGGGGCAATAGTTTCCCCCTAATCCTATCCTAACCCTAATCCAAATGTTTTCCATTACAACTAACGGTGACACTTAGCACATGCACAGTTTTTTCACTACAGCAAGAAATCTTTAACAAACACTGATTTGGTGGTGTATAAAGATTTTTTTATTTTTATTTAAACATATCAATTTTACAATTATGTTGTTGGTTAAAAGTTAACACGCATAGCAGATGTTGCTCATAGCTTTGTAATATCATTAGTTGTAATATTTGTTATGAAATGAAAATATTTTGACTTCAAAATCTGCAAAATTCCTAATGAGACATAATCTATTTTTTTATTTTATTTTTTCATGATTTGTTGTTACCATTTATTCTTGACAAGTATGTGGTTGAAAGTGGTTGATTCTTAACTTATTAGATTTTATCCAAACCCCACCCCCACTCACAGTATTTTAAAATGGAAATCATATTAGTTTTATTTGATCACAATATCACAATTACGTAAACATGCATGGGGGTAAACATCCGCTCATTTGGTGTGAGAGGAAGTTCCTTAGCACTGACTTTTAACTGGCAATTTATTAAGACATATGTTCCAGGTATTAATTTTGTCCTTTCAATAACCAAATCATTACAAACAAATTAAACATTCTTGTATGCCATGTTATATGTGGCCAAAGATGCCCACAAAGATTATCTATTTAATACGCCACACACAGTCTTTCAGTTACTTCCACTCTAACATTTTTGTTTTGTGCACATCTGGCTCTCCAATGCACACTAATTTGCAAAATGTCTAATGAGAATATTTTCATTGAAGTATCCAACTGAAGACTTATCAGCTGATCAATATTTTATTAAAAAGTTTTATTAAAATTGTATTAAAAATATTGAACTCATTTTGAATAATTATGAAGGCTCCAAGAAGACTTTTGCATTAAAAACAAATCATCCTGACAGCTTAATTATTTGGCACCATGTAAAGGTAAAGCCAAGTAATATTAACAACTATTAAAGCAACTTTGAAGATAATATGTGCTCTTATTTGAGATACATAGTTTAATATCTTCATTCGCCTCAACCGTAACAGTGGTGTCTGTAATATTCAGACTTCTTGTATTAAATTTGATATTGTGATCAAGTCTTTCTTAATGTAAATATTTAAATGGTACTATTACTTTTGATTTTTTATATATAAATGTTTCTTAGCTTTTTGATGTTCAATCTTGTAATAATCACACTTCCCATGTACTGTGATGATGCAAACAAAATAAAAATCTAGATAAAAAAATCTAGATAATCTAGACTGATAGCATTTCTTGCCATTGACCTGCATTCCTTGTCATTATTTATGATGAATCATAAATGATAACTTTTAATAAAGTAGATTAGAGTGTCAAAGTGTCAAAAGGTCCAGTGTGTCTTCACCCATACATGGAATCTAGGGATTCAATAAAGCTTTCTTTTGGGACTGAGGAACATCTTTATTGGCATGCATAGATTATCAAAACCTTAATTGCTGTTGCTGTGATACTAATGTTTGAGAACATTTTAACATTCTTAGTCACTTCAAATATTTGGCAAGAATGTTGGGCAAGACGGGCGAGTACTTATTGAATTCTACTCTATTGATATTCAGTTCTTGTTGGAGTCAAGCAAACCAACGGATGAGAAAAAGGAAAGAAACTGCCAAGTGGTACTGGATACTCGGAATCTAATCAGTCCAGTATTAATTCTCATTACACAGGCAGAGCACATTTGTTTTTTAAGTAAACTTCCACCATTTATTTTTCGGAACAATAACATGTGAAATGATAAAAATGTGATGCTTTATGTAGAGTTTATATATGTAATTTTTCAAATATTTTGTACTTAATTTTTATTTATTTTTTATTTTTATTAATGCATATTAATTTCATTTTTTTCCCCCCAAAAGGAAACCATATTTTTTTTTAAGTGACCTTATTTTGAAACCGTTCTTGGTAACCTTTGTGAATAAAACTAAATGTAAATTTCAAGAAAGTGTCATGCTTGTTATTTTTACCTGTTTTTTTTTTCTCTTTTTGTGGGTAAGAGTACTTAACTACAAAATTACTCAAAAATGCTTAACCCACCACCCCTGGAGTCCAGTTTGAATCCAGGGCGTGCTGAGTGACTCCAGCCAGGTCTCCTAAGCAACCAAACTGGCCTGGTTGCTAGGAAGGGTTGAGTCACATGAGGTAACCTCCTCATGGTCGCTATAATGTGGTTCTTGTTCTCGGTGGGGCACGTGGTGAGTTGTGCGTGGATGCCGCGGAGAACAGCGTGAAGCCTCCACACGGCTCAACAAGCCACGTGATAAGATGCGCGGATTGACGGTCTCAGACGCGGAGGCAACTGAGATTTGTCCTGCGCCACCCGGATTGAGGCGAGTCACTACGCCACCATTAGAGCGCATTGGGAATTTGGAATTCCAAACAGGGGAGAAAAGGGGAGAGAGAAAAAAAAGCCTATCCCAGTATGCTGTAAGCAGGATGCTAGAATATATAATGCATATTTGTGTAGGCCAGGGGGCCAGAATATGACCAAATAATAAAGAAAAGCAGCCAATAAGTGCCCAACATAGATGGGAACTCCTTCAATACTGTTTAAAAAGCATCCCAGGGTGAAACCTCAAGAAGTCAGTTGAGAAAATGTCAAGAGTACATTTCTGCAAATTCTAGGCAAAGGGTGACTACTTTGAAGATGCTAAAATATAACACAGTTTTGATTTATTTTGGATTTTGTTTAGTCACAACATAATTCCCATAGTTCCATTTATGTTATTCCACAGTTTTAATGACTTTACTATTATTCTAAAATGTGAAAAAAATAAAATAAATATATAATAAAGAATGAGTAAGTGTTTCAAAACTTTTGACCGATAGTGTAGCTACCTATTTTATTCATGATTTGTTGTTACCACTTATTCTTGACAAGTATGTGGTTGAAAGTGGTTGATTCTTAACTGATTAGATTTTATCCAAACCCCACCCCAACTCACAATTTTTTAAAATGGAAATCATATTAGTTTTATTTGATCACAATATCACAATTACGTAAACATGAATGGGGGTAAACATCCGCTCATTTGGTGTGAGAGGAAGTTCCTTAGCACTGACTTTTAACTGGCAATTTATTAAGACATATGTTCCAGGTATTAATTTTGTCCTTTCAATAACCAAATCATTACAAACAAATTAAATCTTTAAGTTGTATAATGTAACATTCTTGTATGCCATGTTATATGTGGCCAAAGATGCCCACAAAGATTGTCTATTTAATACGCGACACACAGTCTTTCAGTTACTTCCACTCTAACATTTGTTTGTTTTGTCTGGCTCTCCAAACTGTCACATTATGGCAATGACTCTTCAATCAGCTCATCACTGTTATGTAACTGACACTGCAGTATATGCAAATAACCTTTGGATAAAGCATTATTGTTGGGGTGCTGCATATGAATCTGGGGCGTGGGTGCGTACAAATCTCTCTGCATCCAAGAATTAAACTTTCTTTTAGTACTGACAAGAATGAGATCAAAGTTAAGAGAAGCACGAGATGTTTCATCATTACAAAGTTTTACACCGAGGTATGTGACAACCTCCTTAACATGGATCCCTTCAATTTCATTGAAGTTAACAATCTTAAGTGGAAATAAAACTTTTAAGATAAACTGGCTAAAGAATTTTATTTAAAAAAAATTGATCTATGTGGCATATTTGCCCTAACCATTTGTTTGAACAAAATGTATCAATTTCATTCTTAGATGCAGTTTTGATTTAACAAAATACCTCTTAAATTATCTAATTTTCACAGGCAAGTCCTTTTGACATGGTGTTTGATTTTTAAACAGAATTTTTCTCCTCACTCCTTTTACATCTGGAACAATAAGTATATCAAACACCGAAATAGATCATCATAGTTACTTGTGTAACCTCCATTCCATGATGGAGGGAACGAGATGTTGTGTCGATGTAGTGACACTAGGGGTCACTCTTGGGAGCCTGAGACACCTCTGGTCTTTGATAAAAGGCCAATGAAAATTGGCGAGTGGTATTTGCATGCCACTCCCCTGGACATACGGGTATAAAAGGAGCTGGTATGCAACCACTCATTCAGGTTTTATGCTGAGGAGCCGATATAAGGTCCGGCCATTTCAGCGGGTAGTTCAGCATTGTGGCAGGAGGGACACAAATAATCATGACGTTCCCTATCTGTCACTCACTCGACGTTGTGTCGATGTAGTGACACTAGGGGTCCTTATATGAAACGGCACAACTGGCTGAACTGTGTTACGTGAACTGGCGGTGTGTGGTGGGCAGACCACTGTGTGCCTCATAGCCAGCACACCAGGTCGACACGTAACCTCCCCCAACATAGTTATGAGTGTCGAACGGCCCTTTTTGGGGACAAGTCGACTACCCAAAGATAGAGACAGGCTTAACCCAGTCGTGGCCTCTTTTTCCCTTCTCTTTTTCCACTCCCTAAAAAAGAAGGGGAATTATCTGACTGGGCCGCCAGGTCTAGTCGGGGGGTGTCCCTCCCAAGGGGAAGACACAGCGGAGACCACACCTCACCCAAAGAGAGGGGGGGATATTTAAGTGGAAGAATACATCACATGGTCTTTCCAACCATGTGGAGAGCCTTCAAGGTAGATCCTGCCCAATGGGGGAGGAGTTACTACAAACATGGAAACTGGGGCAGAGGGTTTCTGCCCAAGGAAGACGCAGTTTGCCAGCAGGGAAACGAACTAGCGGAAGATATATATCGCATGGGGTTAGCCTTACAGGGAACCGCCACATGCGGAGCACCTACCCCAGAACAGGGCTCTTAGTTAGCGCGTGTACTGGGCCGGCAGCGAGTCTCTCTGAAAACTCGACTGCCACAGGGCTTGGAGGAAGTCAACCAGGGAACAAAGTTTGTGAACACTACTGGGAATTAATGGCGCACGTCTTCAGCTCCAAGGGAGGTGGAAGGCGCTATGTGCAAGCAATACACCTGGCCGGCTATCCCAGGCTTATCTGCTTGTGTTGCGTGCCACTACCTGGGACGAAACCGGTTCCACCCGGAGGTTGTAGAACCATGCAAAGGTGTTAGGTGTTGCCCAACCCGCTGCTCTGCAAATGTCTGTTAGAGAGGCACCTCTGGCCGGGGCCCAGGAAGCCGCTACACCTCTGGTAGAATGGGCTCGTAGCCCTAGCAGGGGAGGCATGTTCTGGGCGAGATATGCCATAGTTATGGTGTCAATGAGCCAGTGGGTGATCCTCTGCTTGGAGACAGCGCTTCCTTTCCGCTGTGCACCAAAGCAGACAAAGAGCTGCTCAGAGATTCTAAAGCTCTGCGTGCGATCCAAATAGATGCATAAAGCGTGCACCGGATACAACAACGACAGGGCTGGGTCTGCCTCCTCCTGGGGCAGTGCTTGCAGGTTCACCACCTGGTCCCTAAAAGGGGTGGTGGGAACCTGGGGCACATAGCCCGGTCGGGGTCTCAGGATCACGTGAGAGTAACCCGGACCGAACTCCAGGCATGTTTCGCTGACAGAGAACGCTTGCAGGTCACCTACCCTCTTGATGGAAGTGAGAGAAGTCAGGAGGGCAGTCTTCAAGGAGAGTGCCTTAAGCTCGACTGACTGCAAAGTCTCAAAGGGGGCTCTCTGTAGACCCTGAAGAACTACGGAGAGATCCCATGAGGGAACGAGGCGCGGTCTGGAGGGATTCAGCCTCCTGGTGCCTCTTAGGAACCTGATGATCAGGTCGTGCTTCCCTAAGGACTTACCTTCGACTGCGTCGTGGTGTGCTGCTATGGCGGCAATGTACTGATCCGACTGCACATCTCTGGGGGTCTTCGCGTCGGGAAGAACACCACATAGTGAATAGATGCCACTTAAAGGCATACAGGCGCCTCGTAGAGGGGGCCCTAGCCTGAGTGATCGTGTCTACCACCGCGGGTGGTAGACCGCTTAGGTCTTCCGCGTCCCATCCAGGAGCCAGACATGGAGATTCCAGAGGTCTGGGCGCGGGTGCCAGAGGGTGCACCGTCCCTGAGAAAGAAGGTCCTTCCTCAGGGGAATTCGCCAGGGGGGAGCTGTCGCGAGGAGCGTGAGGTCCGAGAACCACGTTTGGGTGGGCCAGTAGGGTGCTACCAGGACGACCTGCTCCTCGTCCTCCCTGAGCTTGCACAGGGTCTGTGCAAGCAGGCTCACTGGGGGAAATGCATATTTGTGTAGGCCAGGGGGCCAGCTGTGTGCCAGCGCGTCTATGCCGAGGGGAGCCTCGGTGAGGGCGTACCAGAACGGGCAGTGGGAGGATTCTTGGGAGGTGAACAGGTCCACCTGTGCACGTCCGAATCGACTCCAAATCAGCTGGACCACCTAAGGGTGGAGTCTCCACTCTCCCCTGAGGGAAACCTGCCGTGACAGCATGTCTGCTGTAGTGTTGAGGTTGCCCGGGATATGAGTGGCTCGCAGCGACTTGAAGTGCTGCTGACTCCGGAGGAGGAGACGGCGGGCAAGTTGTGACATACAACAAGAGCGCACACCGCCTTGGCGGTTGACATATGCTACCGCTGCCTTGCTGTCTGTCCG
Source organism: Myxocyprinus asiaticus (assembly GCF_019703515.2). NCBI lineage: Eukaryota > Metazoa > Chordata > Actinopteri > Cypriniformes > Catostomidae > Myxocyprinus > Myxocyprinus asiaticus. The sequence continues at coordinate 36,254,695 of NC_059377.1, read as the reverse complement.
AACTAACACGTGCTTGCCCTGGATCAACGGCCAGAACCTCCGCAGGGCGAGCAGATCCATACTCTGTTTTTTAGACAGTGGTTTGAGTCTGATATATTATTCATTGGTCAGTTATTGAATTCTGATGGTCAGTTTTTGAGTATTAACAAACTATGTTCTAAATTTAAGTATCATATTTCAGTGAAAGAATATTGTATTGTCATGAAATCTCTGTTCAAAGATCAAAGCACTTGGTGTAACACTGTAGGCCGTAAGATTTCTAAACATTTGTTTTTGGGTAAGATTGATGTAATTAATGATAAGTGCAGTAATCAGATGATCTCTCTTTGTTAATATTTCTACCCCTCCATCGAAATTTGTTTGGATAAATATGTTTCCCTCTTTGGTGTGGGAATATATTTGGGGAGTTGTTAATCGTTACTGTGTAACAAATAAAACTAAAGAGGTATTCTTTAAAATTGCTCACAGAATATATCCTGTGAAAGAAACACTAGAGTGTTTTCATCTGGATAGAGATTACAATTGCTCTTTTTGTAATTGTGAAAAAGAAACTATTGTGCATTTATTTTTTCAATGTCCCTGTTCATCATCTTTTTGGCATGAAACAAGGGCATTCAAACAGTTATTTCACACTTTCAGAAATCAGAATTTATGCATTTTTAAACTATTTTATTCATATAAATTTGAATTAAAAGAATAATCACTACAATTCTGGGTGGGCCTGGGTCTAATTTTGGGGGCCCAGGCCCACCCTTGGCTACGCCACTGACATGAGATGTCTGTGTTTGAAAATGATCAACAGTTTTACTTCACTCAATGAATATGACATTTCAAAAAGAAAAGTGTATGTTATTAATTTGTTTTTGTTATTAGGAAAATGTTATATTCATCAGTGTAAGTGGAGTGATTTAAAATCCAACTTTGTTCATTTCCAAACAGCCCTTGAAATGTATTTTGAATCTATACAATTTTTAAAAGCAAAACAAATTGTCTTTGTTATATGAATTTAATATATGTTTGTGACACCCTTTAGTTTTGTTTTTATTTATTTTCAGTTAAAATGATTCTGTTGTCTGAAAACTTGTTGAATTGCTTTGTATTTTTGAAATTCATTATAAAAAAATATAATAATAATAATAATAATAATAATTTTAGGTCCTAGATCACAACTAACTATAGATATTTTTGTCTTTTGACATTTTTGGAAATATGTTTTTTCAGCGTTTCATCAGCTGAGCGAACAACATCATTTTAAACATCAGTAAAAGAGACTGTAACAAACCTGGGTCATTGAGTCGATCGAATGAGCCCTCTAGGTGGAGCTGTAGAGTGACAGCTGAGGGAGGATCAGGATTGAGGGCTGGACTGCCAGTAGACCTCTCCTCTGCCATGCCTTAGTTTAGCATTCTCATAAACTGAATCACAAGAACAAACATATGCGAAAAGTCGCACGGCTGACAGACTGAACGTGTCCTGAGTGAGGTAAGGTGGAATGCATTGCTTATGTATTTTAATGCCACGTATACCAACTTTATGTACATACAAAAAAAAAAATGTAATTGAATTTTATGATTTATTACCTTGTTATGCAATCCCATGATTCTGATATCTTTTGTCTGCCTCTGAAGTGGCTGAGCAAAGTTATCGTTATCAAAGCAGAGCATTTCCGCAATAAGCCTTTAATGTTTAGTGTTTAACATTCATCATGGAACGTAAATTACGCTTTGAGAATGTGTCAAAAATAGTTTGTGGATTCTCTGCGTTCCGCCCTAACCAGTGTGTTAGCTGTCATTTATGAAGATCTACAGGACAGGAAAATCATATGGTTCCTATGTAATTGCATTCGTACCCATGTGTTTGTTGTTGCCATAAGCAATGTTTTCAAGTGAAAGGTTCATGTACAGTTAGTGGACACTTTTATCTAAAGTGCATTCAAGCTACATATTATATCTGTTTTTAGGCTGTTTATAAGTACTGTAACGTTGCTATTACTGATCAGCTAGTTTGGTTGGGTTGTGATAATGATTTCAAAGAGCTGTTAAATATATGTCAGATCATATGCCATCTAAGTTTGCTCTTTTCCTCTGTGTACATGTAACATGCGGATTCAGTGCTTTGTCTTTCAGTAGTATAGGTTTCAAATCTAAAGACTAAATTTGAGTGCAATCTGAGGTCATATTTATGCATTTGGTTTATTCAGTCTTGGCTAATTGAGTTTGAGTTATCCGATTTAAAACCTCAATAGCAACCATTTCAAAAGCACTGTATTTAGCTAAATTTGACGATGCAACACTGTATTTATCAAGATACAGTAATATTAGCATAACAGGCCATCCCCAAATCTGGACTGGATGCAAGCATATAGTAAAATGAAGGATGCTAAAACAATCAATAAATAATAGTTTTGCTTCTAGTAAATTCTACTGGTTGTTGTACAGAGCACCAATATCTATCCATAATTTCAACGACACAAAAAGTTAAAAAATGTTGACAGTCTATGATCCCTGATTTAAATATAAAAATCGTCCCATTCTTAAGTGTATTATGTGAGTTCTTGTAGTTCGCTGATTCAATCGGTTATATTAGGTCATGTATTGGCACATAAGATGTATGTGTGGGCAAGATGAGGTCATTTTTCCCAAGATAAAATTTATGTCATAAGTAATAGATAATTTAATGCTTTGTAAACATGCCCTTGTATTGCATCAGCTACAGTTGAACCACGCTATAATACATTTTAACAAAACAAGCAACCGATTCAGTATCGAAGCATAGCAGGTAGCTATTCAAAATAAGATTTCTGTATGAAATCTGCCAGTTATTTTTATTTCAATCAAAATGCACGTGCAAGGATCATCCATCTCATGCTATTTATAACAACATATCCAGACTGATCTTACAGTGAAATCAGAAACAGTAGGTTGACTTTTCTTTAGCTGAAATCGGCCTGTGCTTACCAAAATGCGAAACAATGCCCCCAGTGGCTAAAGCGGTAAGTGTTTTGGGCATATGGACACGTGTGAGCTTCATTTTCCGGGTGAATTGTCCACAGAGGGGCGCCAAAAGTGAGTTGTGAAGCAAGTTGTTTTCAGCTGTACAGGCTTATAATACAGTGAAGAGGAATTCATATTTTATAAACTGTACCCCCCCCCCAACCCAAACCTCAAACCTAAACTTAACCATCAGTGGAGTAAAAATTAAATGTTAGAGGGAACATTGCAACCCCTGAATCGCAGTCGTCACTGATTATGCGAACACGATTACTTCCTGGTTTCGACACGTGATCCAAACCCGAGTCTGACGCAACGCACTTCCGGTCGTGCCACAAGGGATGGTAAACCTGCTGGAGCCGATGGAAAAGTGTGTGATAGGAGATGCCACTTTCCAATGAGTCGGCATAATGTGGCCGATCATAGGGTACCAGAACTCTCGGAATCAACATGCTGACTTCCCGTACGATTATGTTTTGCATTTGTATGGTACCCCTCAAATTAAGTTTACCTGGTTGCCTAATATTTGATTAATTGGTTTAGGGTATATATAGGCAATCAAAGACATCATATTCACTAAAGTTTATAGAACATTCTTCAAATGAATGAGTCATTTAATTATTATAGGAGATGAATTGCACCAAAAATGTAGATTGTAAACTTTGAAATGTAAAAGTTAATACTTCTGAAAATGTGCTTTTTTTTCATCTGTCCACATTTTGGTTCAGACTTTTTTTAACGCAAATCATCAAAAAGGAATTATGTAACACAAACGTGTCCGGTACATGCATCGGTAGAAGACTGCAGGCGAAATGCACAAATTGTTTGAATTTGCACTTACACTTGATCGGCATTTGTTGTTATTGGATCCATGTCAACACAAACGAATCACTCATTATCAACAATTAAGTTGCGTAACGTTACTTTAAGGAACATATTATATCAACATTCCAATTCAACAAAGCCTGAACACGTTTTGTATGAAAAGAGATTACATATCAGAACTAGATGACATTAAGTACACATTTTACTAGGCTGACTGTATTGCACTTTATGATTACTTTAAGTTAGTGCTGAATTTGATAAAATCATGTGAGATCAGCAGAAATTTTACACTATGGATGTGAACCCTGGCTAGTACCCCTTGTAAACTTCTGTTCCAACACACCTGAAGGGTATATGTGTGTGTCTTTGCATGTTCACTGAATGATTTGACAGCTATTATGAAATATGTGAGCTGAACTGAGCATTATTTATTTTGTACCACTTTTGTACCACATATAAATATTATAATTCAGATAATTCAAATAAATTACATAATACACTCACTGAGCACTTTATTAGGAACACCTGTACACCTACATTTTCATGCGAAAATCTTATCAGCCAATCATGTGGCAGCAGTGCAATGCATAAAATAATGCAGATGTGGGTCAGGAGCTTCAGTTAATATTCACATCAACCATCAGAATGGGGAACAAATGTGATTTCAGTGATTTCGACTGTGGCATGATTGTTGGTGCCAGACGGGCTGGTTTGAGTATTTCTGTAACTGCTGATCTCCTGGGATTTTCACACACAACAGTCTCTAGAGTTTCATCAGAATGGTGCCTAAAACCAAAAAACATCCAGTGAGCGGGAGATCTGCGGACGGAAACACGTTGTTGATGAGAGAGGTCAACGAAGAATAGCCAGACTAGTTCGAGCTGACAGAAAGGCTACGGTAACTCAGATAACCACTCTGTACAATTGTAGTGAGCAGAATAGCATCTCGGAATGCACAACAAGTCGAACCTCAAGGCAGATGGGCTAAAACAGCAGAAGACCACGTCTGGCACTTTATTAGGACCATAGTGTTCCTAATAAAGTGCTCAGTGAGTGTATATACATATTGTGGCAGCAGACAAGTAAAGCATTTGGACATTACAGAAAGTGATTTAAAATTTTATTTCCAAATCATTGAATATAACCCGATTATTGCCCTGCTTCCCTCTGTGCTATTTTTAATTGTTGGTCTATGTACTTGTGCATCAGACGGGTACTTTTGGAGTGTCTCTCTAGTTTTCGGTGTCTCTAGTCGCACAAGCTGTGTTTTAAACATGCTGTGTCAAGTTAAACTTAGTTGTCTCGAGAACCCTGCATTCTGTTGTGCTTGGTCCAGCTAAATTTGTGATAATCTGACGTGCTGCAAGGCAATCGACTGTGTTTGGTGACTGCTATTGGGACCTTGAATAGCATATCACATTCGAGAGTATTTTTCAAATAATTAATCATATTAAGTTAACGTGTTAAATCGACAGACATAAGAAATACATAAAAATTAGTAAGACCTCAAAATACGATTTGGAACAGATTTTTACAGACAGTCACTCAGAAATGTATGAATGTGCATAATAAAGAAAGTGTCTCTCTTTTGTTAGATTACAAATAAACTAGACTTTGTAGTGGTCATAAAAATAAATATTTTATATCGACACACATTGTACTCAAGTTTTAGTTAATATTCAGAATACTGCATAATTGACCCAGTGTCCAGACCACTTGAATATGCATTAGTTGACCATAGCTTAGTCGTAACTTTTGCTTGTTTTTGGTGTATCAGGTTTACCAAAGCAAATCTCTAGAGGTTTCTCCCAAGTCTTTTTTTTTCCGTGTCCTCACAAAATGAGAAAGCTCAAGAAGTACTTTAATTCAATGAGAAGTCTATACTGTACAGGGCTGCATTTCCCAAAAGCATTGTAAGCCTAAGCAGATCGTAGAAACCATTGGCACCAAAGGCCTCTACGATCAACTTAAGCTTGCTTTTGGGAAACGCAGCCCAGACAGGTTGTGGAATGAAGCCTGCAGGTTGGACGCAGTAAAGACAGCATGCTTAAAAGTTCACACTGTTCTTTTGCAGTACTCTATAGATTTAGGACAGTGGTGTGAGCAATAAAAGTCATGACACTTTGTGATTTACTGTAGTTGACTTTTCATTGTCAGGAGTAGACCTACAGGGAGAGCTAGGCAATTCAGTATTGCAACAATTCCTGGTCAAATGCCTGAAATAGCTCATATATGCAAATGTAAGTCTGGGTATGCCTTATTCAAAATGATTTAAAGACCAATCCTTCCTTGGATGTGTATGAGGGGTGTGTTAGGGCCAGTGCAGGGCTATCTGTTGCCATCAAGAACAAACCATTACAGTGCAAAAACGTATGCACTTTAAAAACAGCAGCAGCAATGATTCAAAGTCACAGACGACAGTAAATGCAAAGTGGTACATGAAAGTTGTACGAGTTAATGAGATATGGGTGTGTGAGCTGAACATGAGAACATTAAGTTATGTTTGTGAGTTGCACAGGGTGTGGCAAGATGAAAGCTTTCTGTACATCGGTTAAAAGTTGGTTGAGAGAATGCCCAGTGTGCAGAGCTGTAATCTACAGTAGTGTAGCTACTTTAAAGGTGCACTCAGTTATTTTTTCCTAATTAAAAAAGTTTAACTCCTAAAGACATGACTTGTAATTGTGCAATATATGTAGAAAATAATGAGCACTCACATTAAAATGAAGACTCCAGTCATATCAGTAACTTTATAGATGCTGTTTTATTCTACATGGAGAGGGTCCGCACATGGGGGCCGCCATGTTAGAATCACATGACCAGCCGAATACTACTCGCTTAATCTCAGTAACCGTCCTGTTATTTGACACTTTCACTCATTGATTAAAGTGATCATGGCTGACTGTGAATACTACATTTATACAATGGCATCTGAAACTGAAAAGTATTGATTTTAAATGATGCTGCATCCAAGCAGCTAGGTGTCAGTGTAAGTCCAAGACGACACAAAGACAAATGTTACTGAGTGCACCTTTATAGAAACTAAAATATAAGATAGTTTGAAGTTTGTTGAAATGTTTTGGTCAATACATAATTTTCAGTTTTTATAACAAAAATTGAAGTACATAATTGAAAATTATGGATTGACCAAAACATAAAATGATTAATAGTTTTAATGACTTTAGGGTCATCAACAAATAAGGTTGTCTGAGGTGATAAAAATCTTTTAAAAATCTAGATTAAAACACAATTAATCTTGGTGTCCACATTTATAGCATTATATAAAACATTTACTTAATGACTTTAAAAATGTCATGTGGTGTAACCATCAAGTAAAATGTATGAAAATACAGTCCTTGTACCATGAATACACAAGTGTTTTTCAAGAAAAATAAATTGTTTTTACAAACATTGTGAATTTTTGACTCATGAATGTCATCAAGTTTTCCTGGGGTTACTCCGTATGACCTGAACAAAATGTGCTTTTTCATAAAAAAAATGTCAGAATATCTGCTATTTTTGGAAAACTACACAAACAGTCATGAGAAGTTAAAGAGGTCCTCGCTGTTTTATGGTTTTGTTGTTGTTGTTGTTGTTGTTGTTGTTGTTTTCTGTCGCATGACAACAGAATGGAAACCTACATGTCGGTTACACCACCTGACTTGATTTGTTGGACAAGGTTTTTTCAAATATTATTAATATTTTAAAACAAAATTGTTTCAGTGGTGATTTTTTGAAGAAATACTAATTATTTTTCACGCAAACAAATATATATATTTCAAGAATTCCAGCTTTTAAATTCAGACGGTTACACCACATGACATTTTTTACTTAAAGCCCCAGCACAAATACCAAAACGGCTTTGAACTCGATTTAAAACATGGTCATCACAGAATGCACCTCTTCTTGTTTTTTTTTCTCAAATTTTCAGATGGCACGTTTTTCAGTGACAAAGTTGGAATGTTCATTTTGTAAATTGCTGTACTCTTTAGTATGTGTGTGTGTGAGGTGTCAGTGTTTTAACCTTGGGGCTATTGTTCTCTCTCTGATGTTACACACATCCCCTTCACTTTGCCTGTAAGCACAAGCTGTCACAGAGCTGATGATTTTTCTACCCTTTGAATGAGACTCCTATTACACGCACACGTGCACATGATTTACATAAGAATAGATAAATACAGAAATGATTTGCATGTGATGCAAGCTGCAGATCAAGGCAGCATGACCTTAGTAATTGGTTAGACAATCAAAATCAAAACCTTTTTTACATATTAAAGAGATCTATTTAATTTACTCACCCTCTAGTTCTTCCAAACCCATATGAATTTCTTTGTGGAACACAAAAGGAGATGTTTGACAGTTTGTTAGTCTCAGTCACCATTCACTTTAATTGCTTCTTCCCATACAATAAAAGTGAATGGTGACCGTCATTCTGCCTAACATCTCCTTTTGTGTTCCACAGAAAGAAAGTTATTCAAGCTCAAGGGCACCACCCACAGCTGAAAGCATTCTTACTTTTGCTAATTAGAATGCGTGCATCCATGACAGAGGCAGCATCTGAATGATAGAATTGCTTCTCTCTTTCAGCGTTGTAACTTGACACTGCATCTTTTAAAAGCGGCGAGATACATGGCAGTGGACAAAGAGTCTGTGTAGTTCATGTTTATATACAAAATAATGAAAAAATAGTTCAGATGGGTCCCCTTTCGTGTTATGTTAGGAATAGTTAGCCACACAAGGCCTGTCATCTTGACTTGAACTGTGCACAAGTGGGCGGGGTCAAGGATGCAATGTCACATGTTGTGGGATGTGTAAATACAAATGAGAAATGTTTCGTGATATCATGAACAGACAGATTTCAAAACAAGACTTTTCAGCAGGCAGTTAACTATAAATGTTCTTTTTAGACTGAGGAGGAAGTTTTGAGTTCTGAAAATTACAATATGTTTTTATAGTACAGTTACCTCTTATATGTCTAAATATCAAGGAAAATGTTATTCTCCATTTCATGACTCCTTTAAGAGTGCATAGACACAAAAACATAAACGGTCTTCTTATCTCTTGGAAAATAAAACACTTAACCATGTAAAGGCATACATGGCCACCTACAGTACACCTCCTCCTTTGTCCTCCACCCTTTGCTGGAATCTAGGGTAGTTTTTCCAGTGCAGTGAATCAGCAGTCTGCTAGAGTGATGTCACTTTTATTCATTATCCCTCTGTCTGCTGTCTGTGGTCTTATCCCAGTGAATCTATCCCTTTGCTCTTTGTTCTCCTGCATGGACATGTTGACATTTAGATTGGATGCAATCACTTGCTCTTAGTTGGAAAGAATGGAAATTGCTCTGTAGTCTTGCCAGAAGTAGTTGATGTGTACTAAACATTAAAAACGATTAGGTTAATAGAGCACAACTGTATGTTTTCGGAATTTCAAATCTGATTTATTTTCACCTTTTTAACAAATAATACATGAGTTTTGACAGAAGAATTAATGTGTGTTTTTAAAATGATAAGTTTCACATTTCTGCCTTTAAACCCTCCAAAAATTGGCCCCATTCACTTCCGTTTTAAGTGCCTCACTGTAACCTTGATTTTTACTTTTTTTAAAGAAAAGGAGGGACAAGTCAAAATTCATTTTAGTGGAAATCAACATTATACCGCAAATGCTGTCGATTGACCTGAAATTGCATTGAACCCGGAATATTCCTTTAATAAAACTTTAAATATTTAGGGGGATGCTTGAGCTTTTTGTCCCTTTAAATGCAACAATTAAATAAATTAACGTTAATGCACATGAACAACCAGTATCTTACAAAAAAAAAAAAAAAAAAATGTTTAAACCAATTGGATGCTTTAGCTAGCAGCCTTTGCCGTTTTAGCTTTGGTAAACCATCATTTTCAGCAGATAATTTTGCTCTCCAGTAATGTATTAGTATAGAGTTGAGCTATGTGTTTATGTCATCACTGGTATTTTACATTCAACAGTGACCCAGACAGTGGCGACCCACTTGCTTAATGGGGTCATGAAGTGCTTTTTTAAAATAATTTTATTATCTTCCCTGAGGTCCATTGATAATGTTATAAAAGTTTTTTTGCACCAAAACAGTCACAATTTAGTAATATATGATCATTTTCCACCCTGTTTTTGGCCCTCTGTCTGAAATGCTCAGTTTTGACATAAGCGACTCCTTAAAACTTCTACGTAAACGCCCACTGTTATGATTGGCTAACAACATGCAGCCCCTCAAATTCAGCAAACTCAATCGGAACAACATTATTAAACAAAATTGCAGGGTTTACACATAATGCACATCCAACACATTGCATCTGAATATATTAAACTGTTCATCTCAAGCACAACTATTAACACTCAGCATCATAAACTTTCAAACAGTCATGACATTTGAAACATTCATGAATTAAATGGTTCACTTACATTTTTTATGTGTTTTTATCTGCCCCATCCTTCAATAACAGTTCCTTTGCAAAGTTTGAATTGTATATTTTGACTGTTCACAAGCAATCCAAGCTGACATGAGCCAAAAAAACGAACACATTATAGTCCACGGCGAAATTACGCACACACATACTGATGGCGCACTGAGGTGCACATTGCCGGAAACACACAAAGACGTCTATCGTCAAAGATGTCCATCATCAAACACGCCCTATGTTTACATTCACCAACAATTAAAAATAGCGCAGATGGGCGAAAGAACGCGTGCGTCCATGACAGAGGCAGCAGCTGAATGATAGAATTGCTTCTTGCTTTCAGCGTTGTAACTTGACACCGCATCTTTTAAAAGTGGCAAGATACATGGCAGTGGTCAAAAAGTCTGTGAAGTTCATGTTTATATACAAAATAATAAAAAAATAGTCCAGATGGGTCCCATTTGGTGTTATGTTAGGAATAGTTAGCCACACAATGCCTGTCATCTTGACTTGAACTGCGCACCAATGGGTGGGGCCAAGGATGCGATGTCGCATGTTGTGGGATGTGTAAATACAAATGAGAAATGTTTCGTGATGTCACGAACAGACAGATTTCAAAACAAGACTTTTTAGCAGGCAGTTAACTATAAATGTTCTTTTTAGACTGAGGAGGAAGTTTTGAGTTCTGAAAATTACAATATGTTTTTATAGTACAGTTACCTCTTATATGTCTAAATATCAAGGAAAATGTTATTCTCCATTTCATGACTCCTTTAAGAGTGCATAGACACAAAAACATAAACGGTCTTCTTATCTCTTGGAAAATAAAACACTTAACCATGTAAAGGCATACATGGCCACCTACAGTACACCTCCTCCTTTGTCCTCCACCCTTTGCTGGAATCTAGGGTAGTTTTTCCAGTGCAGTGAATCAGCGGTCTGCTAGCTAGAGTGATGTCACTTTTATTCATTATCCCTCTTTCTGCTGTGTGTGGTCTTATCCCAGTGAATCTATCCCTTTGCTCTTTGTTCTCCTGCATGGACATGTTGACATTTAGATTGGATGCAATCACTTCCTCTTAGCTGGAAAGTATGGAAATTGCTCTGTAGTCTTGCCAGAAGTAGTTGATGTGTACTAAACATTAAAAACGATTAGGTTAATAGAGCACAACTGTATGTTTTCGGAATTTCAATTTTTTTTAACAATAATATAGTGTTTAAACCTTTCAAAACAGACCTGCCATTGGCCTAAAATTGTTAAACGGTGATAAACAGCAAGCTTCAGCAGCGATTGTCCACTCGCATGCAAATTACATACTCAAGTCTCAAATTACTGATTTTTATTTGCTTAAAATATATCGTTTTTATAATCAGTGACTTTAAGTCGATAATTTTAAATGCACCCTAGGATGCATTACCTTGCATTACCCATGAAAGAATTGAAGTACACAGTCCTGTAACTTCTTCACAGTCTTTCTTGCAGATTTTCATATAAGACTCAAATCAAAGTTTGTAATCTTGAGATTCATCTAGGAGCTAATTAGTTTAGTTCATTGCTTAAAATTTGTTATTGGAAAATGTGTTGAAATTCACATAGATAAAATGAATGGGAAAACACTTCCAGAACCAGAGCCACTGAAAATGTGTGCGGTCACTATTGCGTTCTATTTACAAAGCCCTTAAGCCTTGGCATTAACTATTACGTAATATAGTAATGGTTTTCCACCCCATTCTTTTTGTTTTTGCTTTTTTGTCATTCGTTCATGCAGTCTTTTATTATAGACTTAAAGGCGGGTCTTTGTCTCACAAAGGTTTACACAAAGGTTCCTATCATGTTCATTACGTAGGCATTTAATGGGACTGTTTGCTTGGGAGATTAAATAATATGCTAATTGGGCTTGTGTTTTGTCTAATTGCGGGTTTGTTCAAATGTCTTTTGGAAAATTGCCTCCCTCCTAGTCTCATTTTCTCTAATCATATCTCCTTCACACCTTGTTCCTGGATCTCAACCTGTCTCATTTTTATTAATTTACAGAGACTGCAGGCGAACAGGTCACTCTGTACAACTACAAGCAGAATTTGATCATCAGGACTTCAGAAAAGTTAATTTAGGTATGTATATTAACTCCAGTATGCTCAAAAGCATATCCATACTGCCATCAATATTAGAGGTAGACCGATACAGTATATCGGTTTTACAGATTAATCGTGCCAATAGTTGCTTTTTGGAACTATCGGTTATCGGCAAAAATCTATGCCGATAGTTGCCGATCAGTTTTTTATATTGAAGTGAGGGCATGCAAAGAAAAATGCGACTATATAGAAATGTCTCTCGTCAGCACATACATTGTGTCTGCAACTTCTTATTGTGAATAATAATAATAATATATAGGCGATTAAAAAATCTTAATTTGGTAAATATTAAATATAGAGCATTGTAACGGAGCCAAGTCTACGTAATTTCAAAATAAGAGTCCCTGGTGTGTTTCAGGCTTGTTTAGTGTTAAAAGTCCCATGTTATGCACCCAATCTTCTTTTTTTATTATTATTGCGATTTTGGTTGAAAAATAAACTAAATCTGGGATTTTATTCATTTTAGACTCTGGCCTCTATGTCTGTGCCGACTAAGAAAATGTTGTAACATTCTACGAATCGATTTTAAAGAGGCCCCATTATGCTTTTTGGGATTTTACCTTTCCTTTAGTGTGTAATATAGCTGTTTGTGCATGTAAAAGGGCTGCAAAGTTACAAAGCACAAAGTCCATGCCAAAGGGAGTTACTCTCTCCCACAGAAAACATTGCTCCTGAACTGCCTGAAACGCCTGGTTTGCAGTCCAGCCATTACTTCCGTGACTTAGCTATGTCACAATGTAACATATTGGCATAATGCCCGCCTAAGGGCTACTTCGGTTATGGTAAGGGATGTTACATTTCCAACACACGCTCTAAGCACTTGACCAATCACAACAGACTGGGCTAGCTGGCCAATCAGAGCAGACTGGGCTTTTCAGAACGGGGGGGCTTTAAAGCGACAGGAGCTACAACAGAGCGTTTCAGACAGAGGGTGAAAAGAGGTGCTGCAGTAATGTACAGTATGAGAAAAATAATGAGTTTTTTTAACATTAAAGCATGTAAAACTATTCTGGTAGACCCCCAAAATAAAATTATGAACCTGTAAATGTGCATAATATGGGCTCTTTCAGCCGATTAATCGGTTATCGACCTATTCCACCTCCTAAGTTATCGGTATCGGCAAAATCCACTGTAGGTCGACCTCTAATCGATATGTAGTTATACACCTTTACCACTTAACTGCCTCTTTCAAAACCCCTCTTCAGTTGATAAAACCAAACAAGTTATCTAAACAGCCTACATACTGATGTGTTTGTTTGGTCCAGATTTTGTAACTCCTACAACAGATTCCCAACGTCAAACCAGACACGTTGTAACAGTTTCCATCTGTTGTAGGTGTAAAGACTGGAAATAGAAGTGTGTCAAGATGTTGACTGATGAGGTGCCACAGGTACAGGAGGTCAGTGATGTCACCGCCTGCTCATTAACCATGCAGAAATGTGTGTGTGTTTATAACTCTTTTTTTGTTTGTCTTCAGGTTAGATACTGTCTGAAGACTCTGAGAGAGCAAATGGCAGCAAGACAAAACAATAATAAGGTACTACATTTACATTATTACTTGTTCTTTGTACATTTTTACACAAATGATTTTATCATTGTGGATAATATAGGTGAATCTCACAAAACCTGCCAAGAACATGTCTAGGTTATTTTTCACCCCTAAAATCAAAAGGTTAATAGTAGTGATGTCATCAAATATCGATATATATTGATTATTGATCAGCATGTATGTTATTTTATCAATATAATATTGAGGCATCGATATATTAAAATTAGCCAACATTTAAATTAGAAATCTAATTTGCATGCTTTCCAATTCACTCAGTTGGCCTTCTGTTTAATACTGTGGAGTAATAGCATTGGGAGAACACAAGAGGGTGATATAGAAGCCAATCGTGGGTAGGAAAGGCACCGCTATCACACACAGAGGACGAACTGATGCGGCACAGCAGATGACAGTCCAAAGTTACAACGGTTTTTGTCCTTTTTCAAGTGACATTCACCTAGTTTCCATCCACTTTTGGATGTTTTGTTATTGAAAAAGTGAAAATGCGTAACACATTTTTTGTGTAATTTGCCGTCTTCTGCTTGTTTCCATTAAAATGGCCTTTTATCGATAAAAATGGTGTGCGTGATGACGTCATGCTTTAAAATACACTTTGTTGCATAAGTTTTGGTTTATCGCAAAAGAAATCTGCCCTTAAGGCGTTTCCATAGACGTTTCCATACAGAAATGTGTGTATATCGCTAGTTGTGTACCCTTTGCCTCCCAGATGTCCCTAATTACCACCCCCCCACCCACCCCCCACCCCCCGAAGTCTTTGTAAAATGAGGAGAGTATTGAGACCATTTATTGAAATTAGCTAGCTTACTGTCATTTTAATTTCACAAATTAATTTCACAAAGGTGAGGAAACGTGCAGGTAGAATCACTCTGGACCCCACACACCCTGCCCACTCCCTTTTTGAACCGTTGCCCTCTGGCCGGCGCTACAGAGCACGGAGCACCAGGACAACCAGGCACAAGAACAGTTTTTACCCTCAGGCCATTTACCACATGAACAGTTAAACTGCTTTTGGGGACTCTCCCATAGTGCAATAATGTAAATAAATATCTCATGTACATATGTAAATCCACTCAGATTTAATTAAATAACTGTACATACCCATACCTTGCACATGCATTACAACTTGCACATGTACATATGCCATTCTATGTAATATGTCCTATTATTTGTATGTCTATTTATACTCTTACCTTGTTTTATATTCTGTCTCACTGTAATGTTCTGTGTGCACTTGTTTCTCCTATCACCAAAAAAAAAAAAATCCTTGTGTACGTGAGAACACTTGGCAATAAAGCTCATTCTGATTCTGATTCAGATAAATGCAATCAGAAGAGGAAGAATTGCAATCAAAAGGGAACAGTTGCCCTTCTGATAGGATTGTGTGATGAGGAGGAGGGTGAGGGCAGATGATTTTAATGTTGTGGCTGATCGGTGCATATCGATAATCATCAGGAATACCTTCAAATAATCGATGCATGAAAAAGGCCCAAGCCTAGTTGGTAGTAAGAAATAAGAAATTATATTTTGCAAGAAAATTTAAGCCCATTTTTGCATTATGACATTATTTTTTAATGACAACTAAGCTCAATTTCTCCCACAATTTATATTACTGAAATGCCAAAAATCTCATTGTCATCACTGCAATGTTGGAAAACACTACAAATATATAAACAATTATATATTATTTAAATTTGAAGTTTTTATACATATTGTTGTATTACCTTTTAATTTATGCTGATTAAAAAAAAAAAAAAAAAAAATATTTAGTGCATTTTTGTTTGTTTGTTTTTTTTTTTTTTTTTTTTTTTACAAAACAATGAAACTGCCAAAAATCTTGATGGTTTTCCATTTCTTTTTTACTTTTTGGATTTTGGGGTGAAATAAGACATGGACATGTTTTCATGACAGCCCTCATATATTGTGACCTATATTATACTACAGTATATGATATGTATACTGTATATTACATACTATACTATACTATAATACTCTATACATTTTAGGTAGATAGCAATTCTTTCCTAACACTGTAAAAAGTGGTACGTTGGGGGCAGTGGTAGCTCAGCGGTTAAGGCTCTGGGTTACTGATCAGAAGGTTGGGAGTTCAAGCCCCAGCACCGCTAAGATGCCACTGTTGGGCCCTTGAGCAAGGCCCTTGACCCTATCTGCTCCAGGGGCGCCATATCATGGCTGACCCTGCACTCTGACCCCAGCCTAGCTGGGATATGTGAAAAAGAAGAATTTCACTGTATATGTGCAAATGTATAATGTGTGATAAATAAAGAAAAAATTATTAAATTATTATTATTAATTGTTAATTATAAATTAATTATTATTAATTAATTATTAAATTATTAACCTGCAGTTGTTAACTTAACGGGGAAAAAAAATTTTGTCAGTGTAACCTAATGCATTCAGATTGACTCAGAAATGCTAATTAATATATTTTTAAATGTAATCAAACCAGTTAAATTACATGTTACCACAATTTTTAGTTTAACATTTCTTTTAGGGTAGCTGCTGTGTATCAAATGTATACATTTTCCCATCTTCTTGGAAATACCTTGCTATTGCAAAGCTGCCCCAGGTCATAGGTGTCATATGTAGAATAATAAGCTGTCTCTTGCCCTAGTTTCCATCTAACGGCTTCAAGGACGAAGTGCTCATCAACAAAGCCAATGGCTCAAATGGAATTGCGAACGGATATTTTCCTAAACGTCAGGTGAGTTATTCATTACATAAGATGAATCACTTGCACCATTATAAACACACACCTACATAGAAAGAATGTATAGGCTACTCACACAAATGCAAACAGAGAGACACTCCCATAGAAAGAGAGAGTTGTTTTTGACAGAATTGAAGGTGCGAGTAAAAAGCACTCTTTTTACGCCATTAGGGTAGTTATTCCTTCTCAACTAAACTTTGTTAAAACCTTCCAAACTAAAATTAATAACCTCCCTGTTTAAAAATGGCCAGAAAACTGGAGTGCTGTTACACTGTTGTGTACCCACTCTCAGATAATGATGATAAATGTGTGTTGATTTTGTGACTTTGGCTTTGTTCACACTGCACACAAATGTGATTTCTGTTTTTAAATTCAAGTGTTGGCACTGTCATTTTGCAAATTATGAAATCGGATCTGTTTTTCTCAGATCTGGTTCTACATTGGTTGATATAGTAATGATGTAAGTGTCAGCACGATGCATATACTCTGTCCAAAACCACTGACTCATTCACTCATTCACTATTCACTACATAACAAACATCTAATAGTTTGCTATATGAGGAAAAAGTGAGCAAAAATTCATGTTTATCGGACACCGCTCCAGATAAAATTGCTCAATCTGTATGACCTTACATAAAAAACACGATCTGACCATTGATAATGAGATGCATTGCACAAAAATCTAATTTTAATCATATTTTACATCACATGCGGATGTGGGTTGGATCGGTTTTGTAAACATTGGATTTGATTTGAGTCAGAAACACCAAAAAATACGAAAAAGGAGCTAGTAGTTCAGTCCTCTGGATGCAATGATGTTCATGCAAAAAAAGAACTCTTGTTTATGTTTTATTAGTCATGTAACATATGAAGTAACGTGTGTAGAGATTTGAGAGTGTAAACACATTAGCTCTTTTCCCTTAACTGTTAGAAGTCACACCCATGACCATAAATCCCCTCAGGATGCCCTTGACAGCAGTAATTGCCAAACTTGCAGCAGCGCAGTAAACAACCCATCACTCTTTCCTGCAGACTTCTAAAATCATGCAGATACAGATTCAGTTAATGTTCACATCAACCATCAAAATGGGGAAAAAAATGTGATCTCAGTGATTTGGACCGTGGCATGATTGTTGGTGCCAGATGGGCTGATGTGAGTATTTCTGTAACTGTTGATCTCCTGGGATTTTCACACGCAACAGTCTAGAGTTTACTCAGAATGGTGGCAAAAAATAAAAACATCCAGTTAGTGGCAGTTCTGCAGATGGAAACGCCTTGTTGATGAGAGATTTCAACGGAGAATGGCCAGACTGGTTCAAGCTGACAGAAAGTATACGTTAACTCAGATAACCACTCTGTACAATTGTAGTGAGCAGAATAACATCTCTGAATGCACAACACGTCAAACCTTGAGGCGGATGGGCTACAACAGCAGAAGTGTTCCTAATAAAGTGCTCAGTGAGTGTAAGTTAACATTAGTTAATGCACTATAAACTTACATTAACAATGAATACTTGTATTTTTATTAACTAACATTAGCAAAGATTAATACATGCTGTAAAAAATGTATTGTTCATTGTTAGTTCATGATACCTAATGCATTAACTAATATTAACAAATGGACCCTTATTGTAAAGTGTTACCACTTAAGTAGATGCCAGCATCCCTCATCTGTGAAAACCATGAACAAAAACTATGCAAGATAGTAGAAAATACAACCTAGACAACATTCAATACAGGTTACATTTGCTATTATGTTGGGTCGCCTCTTGAAGTCCAATGTAAAATCTGTGTCCTGAAGCAAAACCAGCTGAGAACCACTGTTGTACAGTTCTTAAAAGAATGTTATGCAGTTATCATCATGGTAGTTTGTAAAAAAAAACAAAAAACAAGGTATTACAATGTTTATTCCAATGCATTTTTTAATACTTTATTTGTTATGCTGACAATAGTTGAGAAACCCTTTAAACATGTAAAAAGTGTTAACTTATAACCCCTCTCTTTTGCTTTCTCAGGACCAGGAAGGTGAGGAAAACTGCATGACCCTGAGAGAAGTCACCAAACATCTGTGCACTCGTTTGCAGGAGATGGAGAAAAGACATCAGGAGGAGAAAGAGAGACTGCAGGTCAGAAACATAAATAAACACCAGGCAAATTTCCTTGCCATTAAAACTGTGATGTATTATGGCCTCTCTTTCCTAATTAATCCAGTTTCAAACCAAACAACGACTCTTGAAATCTTCATTAGGAAGAAAACAGGGAATATCAGCAGCGGTTTCTAGAGGAGCATAACAACCGCATGGAGAAGTCTGAAATCAAGGCAGAGGAACAGGGCCAAAAAGTGGAGGAAATGCAGAAACTAATGAGTAGTTTGGAGCTAGAGAATGCCACGCTGCGAGAGAAACTGGCCGCTAGTGATGCTGAACTTGTGAAACTGAGAGAAATTAAACAATCGAATCATGAGGACAGGTAAGTGCTCTTATACCTAAGCTAAACAAATACATTTTTTGGTTGCACTTTATTTTATAGTACGTGTACTTTCAGTACTAACAGTGTACTTACCCAAGAAAAAACTGATTAATATTTGTACTGATTAACTACATGTACTTAATATGGGTTAGGGTTAGGTTTAGGGTTAGTACCTAGTAATTACTGAAGTTGTTGTAATTATATTGTATGTAAATGTAGAACAGTACTGTAAAATAAAGTGCTACCCATTTTCCAACAAACATTTGGTTTTATTTCTGACCCAAATGACCATTGTTTACTTTTTACTAATGCATTTAATATTTGGTGCATGTTCTCATAAGTTTGTTACTTAAGTAAGTTACTTTAAATCATTTTTTACTGAAAATTTTTAACCAACCGGCTGGCCTATTTGGAACTCTATTAGTTGCCATGTGTTGCCATAGAAACTCATTTATCAAACTCCGGGAAGTCACGCCTCTTACACAGAGTGTTAATTGGAGTATGACTCATTCATGTAACTGCCTTTGTAATAGTAACTTGGGTATACTCACCTATTTTACTTATCATAGTAATAGACAGGTTTTGTGTTTTGCAGGTGTGAGCAACTAGAAAAGGAGCTGGCGACTCTAAAGGATAAAAATCATAACTTAGATGACATGCTCAAAAGTCAACAGAGGAAAGTCCGAAAGATGATTGAACAGGTAATAATACATGCACATACACACAGAATATTCATACATGGGACACACAGATAAACCATCAGATAGATAGATCTAGAAAGCTGTTGGAGGAGAAACAATTTATAAATTTAGTCTTTGTTTAGGGATTTTGGAAAACCCCTAAACCATATCTGTAGAATACCAGTATGTTGGCTTTGTCAAGACAATATAATTAATAGATGAAGCCTTACACAAGAAATTGTTCTCATGAAGAATAAATACGAAAGGAAAGAGGATATTAAGAGAACATCAAAAAGAGGGAGAAGGAAGCTCCTCATAATTGTGCTTAATAAAAACAAAGCAGGCTGTTATATTGAGTGTTTAGAGATGAGAAGTGAAACCCGACCTCAGTAATAAATAAAAGATGCATTCATTTCCCTGCCGATCAGTTGGTGCACTTTAGCTCTCACGTTACACATTAAATCTACATCAGTGCACACTGAAAAATATTACATGCATTAGAGAAGTGTATATTGCATTGTGTTTTGTACATTCTGTGTATCTATATTGTTAAAATTGTTATTTTTAATGACAACTTGATATGGCATGTTTACTGTATCCTTTTGAGCAACCACCAATTTGTGCAGATTATGAAAATTGTATTCTACTGTTGAATCCTGGATAATTTATTTCAACCATTGATCAATTTAAAGGGATATTTCACCCAAGAAGGAAACTTCTCTCATAATTTACTCACCCTCATGACATCCCAGATTTGTATGACTTTCTTTCTTCTGCAGAACACAAACGAAGATTTTTAGAAGAATTTCTCAGCTCTGTTGGTCCATACAACGTAAGTGAATGGGGACCAAAATTTTGAAGCTCCAAAAAGCATATAAAGGCAGCATAAAAGTAATCCATACAACTCCAGTGTTTTAATCCATGTCTTCTGAAGCGATCCAATCGGTTTTGGTTGAGAACAGAACAAAATGTAATTCTTTTTTCACTATAAATCTTGACATATGCAGTATCCTTGGTGATCATGATTTCAAGCACGATTACACTTCCTAGTGCCATCTAGCACTCTACGCATGCGTTAAACACTAGGAAGTGTAATCAACCTTGAAATCAGGATGGTGCCTAGAGACTGCAATGGCAAGACGTGTAGTGAACTAAGAGTTATATTTTGATGTGTTCTTACTCAGAATCAATTAGATTTCTTCAGAAGACATGTATTAAACCACTGAAGTCTTATGGATTACTTTTATGCTGCCTTTATGTGCTTTTTTGAGCTTCAAAGTTTTGATCACCATTCACTTGCATTGACAGAGCTGAGATAATCAAACCAAAAATCTTCGTTTTGTGTTTTGCAGAAGAAAGAAAGTCATACACATCTGGGATGGCATGAGGGTGAGTAAAGGATGAGAGAATTTTCATTTTTGGGCAAACTATCCCTTTAACAATGAGTTTACATTCATTCATTAGTGTATGTTTGAATATCTTTGTACATGTGTGTTAACTTAACAGGTCCAGAATTCACGAACCATGATGGAACACCGAGACAGACTGATTGGTGATCTCAAAGAGAAGGTGTCTTTTCTTGAAGCTGAGGTCAGTGGCAAAATTGTTTTAGAGTGCCTCTCTCTTTTTATATCTCCCTTTTACTGTGTGACCGTAATGTATCAAATGTCTTCTACAGAACAGAGAGATGCATGACCGAGTGGAGTTTTATCTTGGTAATCAGGTGCCTAATCACTATAACTTAGACATGGGATCCAAGGTGGTCTACAGGTAATAATCCTTCACATTAGTATAGAACACAATATGATTCTTATGCTGGTATAACATCAAGTCATACATACTAGTTTTGTATCTACGCCTGTGAACTGTAGGCTGTAGGAGAAATATGAGACTATAAATATCTAAACACATTATTTAACCATGAGAACAGCTATTATCAGTTTGATTATAGCTTCTAAATGTGCAAAATGTTTCATAAAAAATTATTTCCCACTTTGTCTTTCAGCAAAACTCTGACGCCCACAAGCCCAGGAAACAAGTCTCTGCCCTTCATTAAAGTGATTGAGATCAAGACTTGAACAACATGAGAAAAGATTGAGATAACTGCTGGAAGAAAGAGAGAGAACGAGATTTATTTAGCACTTGTGTAGCATTTTGAGTATTTTTTTTTTTTTTTTTTTTTTTTTTGTATATATGGAATGCAATGCTTTGTATATAGGACTGTTCTATCTATGTCTCGTATATGTATAATAGATTTTGTAAACCATAGGCTTTTTTATTTTCTGGACCTAAGCAGCTATATTTTAAATGTAACTTCAAGTTGGGAGTGGAGACTGTAGATGGTTGCCAATATGTCTGTTTCAGTTCCAACATGCAGAGAATCTGATAATATAACATTTATATAATCTTTGACTTGTTCATTAGTTTGTGACTCACAGTCTAATTCAGAATTCAAAACATGTACTGTATTAAAAACATAATATTTAAGACAAACTTAATAACAAATCATATTTCTGTGCAACTTATGCATCTGTTGATATACATAAGATGATATACAGTTCTGAATTTACTGCAAAGCTGTATTTTCTCTTTAGGAACTGTATTTGTATTATATAGTATAACCACCCTTAGTATTGTGAAGATGTTATTTCTGCTACTGTATTTATAGCTAGACCCCTGCCTTTCCATTCATCTCTTATTATTAAATGTGAAAAAATTGTGTTCTGCTTGTTGTTGGAATTTTACTGCTATGCACATTTCTCTGGTATTACTGTATTTATCTTAAGGGCTAATAAATCAAGAGTCATTACAGTCATTCACAATATGTGTAAGACAGTGTTACTTTATATTTATAAATGTATTGTATGCAGTACATATCCATTAACCTATTAATGGTGTTCGGTCTATATACAGTACCAGTCAAAGGTCTGGACACACCTACTTATTCTTTATTTTCTACATTTTGGAATAATAATAGTCTTCAAAACGATGAAATAACACAAATGGAACTAGACAGAGACCAAATAAAAAGAGTAGCCTAGTTCTTCAAAGAACTCACCTTTTTCCCTTGTGACAATTTTGCACACTTTTGGCATTCTCTCAGCCAACTTCATTAGGTATTCACCTCATGCTTTTTGAACAGTCTTGAAGGAGTTGCCAAGTGTGCCGTGTAATCGTCACTCTCTATTCCAACTAATCAATTTTTTAAAATCTTAAAATTAACATTCTTGTTTTGTAAAGTTTTGTAATAGACTCTTGAGATTAGGGACAAAACATGTATATATATAAAAAAGTATATATATATATAAGTCCTCTATGTTAAAAATCATAATTCATAATAATAAAAATACTGAAAAAGTTAAATTAAGGAAAATGTGTATACTCAGGGCATTCATTACATATACTTTTAAATAATTTCATTAGATTTTTTTTTTAAATGCATGCTCTATACGTGGAACCTGTCCTCAGCAAGAGGTCACAATGTTAAACTGCCAAACAAAGTTAAAAAAAAAAAATATTAAGGGATAAATTTTGGCATTTTAGTTTAGGTTATAGAAGCAACTTCAACTGAAGAAGAAAAAAATGGCTCCAGTGTACAACACAAGATTAAGATTAATTTTTTTCAACTCCATCAGAATTTTCTGAATAGTATGAAATCAGAAAAATAAAAAACTGAATGTATTTTATTACTTCACTCATTTGTTGAACATCTTTATTAGATAAAGACTTTACACTCTTGCTGGATGGATCAAATTAAAATAGCATTCTTTTTAGTGTGTTTTACGGAATTGCATAAATTACAGTAAGATGTTATGAAGTGAATAAATGTTAATTTTCAGAATAATTTTTTTTTTTTTTTTTCATAAAGGCCTTTTCCCTTACATGGTTTATTAGCTGAAACCTTTGTCTACAAATATATCCATTTCACATTAATTTAGTTTAAAAAAAAAAATAAAAATGAAGATTTAAAGCTTGTTTTGTCCCTTATCTCAAGAATCAGTGAATTAACAGAATTTACATAGCAAAAATGTATTTCAAGCATTTTAGCATTTATATCAAAATGTCTTTAAAATCTTTTGAATTTGTCATACATAAAATTAGTTTTTAAATGTTTGCATAAAGCTCCACAGATTTTATGTAGATTGATAAATAGACAGAATGACAGCAAAACCACCAGGAGCAAATGGTAATTGTAGGATTGCTTACAAGAACGACACAGGGGCAAAGGGATTTCCCTGTAAAAGGCTCTCAACTCTGGACCATGTTACCAATTGAAATAAAATCAATACAAGACATGAAATATTTTACAATAATAGTTAAAGGAATATTCCGGGTTCAATACAAGTTTAGCTCATTCCACAACATGTGTGGCATAATGTTGCTTACCAGAAAAATTCATTTCAACTTTCGAAAGAAAAAAAAAGCAGAAACGGCAGTTACAGCGAGGCACTTACAATGGAAGTGAATGGGGCCAGTCCATGAACGCTAAAATACTCACTGTTTGAAAAGTATAGCCACAAGAAGTAAACAATGTGTGTGTTAACATGATTTTAGTGTGATAAAGTCTTTTGCTAACCTTTACTGCATAAACTTACATCCAATTTTACAACTTCATTGCAATGACGACGTAACGCAGTAAACCCTAAAATGACCATAAAAATTATTATTTAAACAACTTTACAGCTCAAATAATAAACGAGTATTAAAAGAAGAATTAATGTAAGTGCTTTTATAAAATAATGAGCTTCACATTTCTGCTTTTAAATCCTCCAAAAATCGGCCCCATTCACTTTTATTCTAAAGTCTCACTGTAACCTCGATTTTTGCTTCTTTTTTTTTTTTAGAAAATGAGGGATGAGTCAAAATGAATTTTTATGGTAATAAACACAATGCCACAAATGGTGTCGACTGAGCTTAACTTGTATTCGTATTCCTTTAAATGCTGGTTAGACACATCTTTTCCATGAGCACTTGACCAACACTCATAATAAAAAATACAAATAAAACAAATGCGTTATTCTTGTTGCACTCTAATCTGTCTTAGATAGTTGTCTGATACAACTGAAACTCTGTAATGCAACACTTTTCGTACTTCTGTCTTTTAAAGATGAATTGCTTATGTTGTATCCTTCTTAAGTTGCTTTGAATAAAAGTGACTGCCAAATGAATAAATACAATTAAATGTAAATGTTGAAGGAAACAGATAATTGGAAAAGAGTGTTATGGATCTTAACCCCATTGAGTTTTGTGGGATCAGCTAGACTGTAAGGTGCATGAGAAGTGCCCAACAAGACAGTCACATCTATGGCAAGTGCTACAGGAAGTGTGGGGTGAAATGTCACCTGAGTATCTGGACAAACTGACAGAATGCCAAGTATCTGCAAAGCTGTCATTACTGCATGTGGAGGATTTTTTGATGAGCACTCTTTGAAGTAGTTTTTCTATTTTTCATATTGTAATAGTAATTTTTCACGTTATTATTGTCCTGACTATACATTGTGATCAGCTGAATGCCACTTTGCTGAATAAAAGTACCAATTTCTTTCCATAAGAGCAAAATCTGTACATTATTCCAAACTTTTGGCCATCAGTATGTACAATGCATCTTTTTTAGTATTTTATTGCTGAAATAATTTTTTTCTATTGTGCCTACACACACACACACACACAAAAAACTAATAAATAATCAAAAAAATTAGAAACATGCATTCAGTCAAGTATGTCCAAAATTTTGCCTGATAACCAATGTTGTATATTGCTCAAAAAAGAGCAGACCTCCAGCGCCATCTAGTGTATATGTATGTGTGTATGTGTGTGTATATGTATGTTATGTATGTGTGTATGTATGTATGTGTGTATGTATGTATGTATATATGTGTATATGTATGTAATGTATATGTGTATGTATGTATGTATGTATGTATGTATATGTATATGTATATATATATATATATATATATATATATATATATATATATATATATATATATATATATATATATATTGTCTATTGTGTATTCTACATATACTTTTTTCTTTTCAATATTTATCTATTTTTTTATTCAATTTTAATTATTTTTTTAAAGTCTTGTTGCTTTTTTTTATTATTGTTTTTGTATTGTTGTACACTGGAAGCTCCTGTCACCAAGACAAATTCATTGTATGTGTAAGCATACTTAATAAAGCTTACTAAATTAAAATTAAAAAAACTTATCATGATCAGAGACACCTTAATTGAGAGATTCGTGGAGTGTCAGATGAAAAAACCACTTCATTTGAAAAATATGTTTAACTATTTCGATTTAACACCGCAACTGCATATACCCAGTTACAACTACAGAACATCTGTCAAAATATTACATAATAGTATTTATTATGAATCCATTAGTTGTTATATACTGTATACATGCGTACGTTGTGATCACATGGTGCTCGAAGCGGCAGTCGCTGATAAACCACGTGACGCTGTGATCCGGGTGTCGGTGTGGAAGAGAAACAGGTAAATTTCCGAGTCTCGCGCTTATTGTCTGCGCGAGTCGGTTCGGCCTTGTCGTCGTCAAGGGGGAATCGAATTAGGACGCGAAAGAGGTCGTGTTTTGTTTCAGTCTGATTAGGAGGTCGATATTACAGCCTCCCGCGGTTGGCATTATCTCCCCATTTCTGATATCCAGCCGGGTCTCTGGTCAGTACCTCGCTTGTTGTCCATTTTCATCAATTGGGGCCTGTAGGCCTTGACTGAGCCTCGGTGTCGAGTGCCCAGGTAAACCGACGAGAGCGCGCCTCACCCGGTGGTGAGAGGATAGTGCGTTTCCCGGTTAAAGCAAATTTGCAGTACAATCGTGTAGATTTAATATACGTTTTAATAGACTACCGTTTACCTCAGGGACCCATCGATTTGATGCATCAACTGGAAAGTTATTTTTTTCAGACCAGCATTAGGATGCTTGATAGCCGGCCATGAGGGTAGATGCGGCCACAGCGGAAGCCACCCATCAGCCAGTTGAGAGCTTGTGACTTTACCTGCAGCCTTGTACTTGGATTTTAATCATCAAACGCATGACGCATCTAGAACAGCATTTGTATGATCATATCTGATCGTTAGATCTGCATGTTTGCCGAGTTTATACAGAGTTTGACCAGCTGAAGTGAGTGTAGTGTTCTGCTTCAGGGCCTTGCCAGGCCAACGCCTGGATTTATCAACTCTAGTCTTTGATCCATTTTAAAAAATAAATAATGTGTTGTTAGTTTTTGGTTTGTTCTTTGGTTGGGTAAGTGAACATGATCTGTCCAGTCACCTGTAGACAGGATGTGGTTATGCAATGTGAAGCACCTAAGGTAATGTATGTTACCTATTGGATAATTAACATTTTACAGCTTGATTGACGCATACTTAAAAAATGATGATGCACAGCAAACATAGTTGAATGCCTAGTTACCATTACCTCTATTCGTGGTCACTTCCCATGTATCGTACCTAGCTATAGAGCTAAACAGATGTCTTCGTTAACTTTTTGTACCTGTATAGGATAGTGTGACTGCACGGCGGGGAATAAATGTAATCACTGGTGTCAATGTACTTTGCTTATATGCTGCAAGAGATGTATGTGACTGTTTTCACGTCTGCAACGTCCATCAGCTCTGAGTGTGACCGATATCCTCGCCCTTACCCTGTTCAAAGGTGGTAGCCGATGTTTTTGTTGTGGTCTGTCGTTAGGTAGTCCGTTAATCACGGCGTCCGTCTGTTTTCCCGCGGCTAGTCCCGCATGTTTCGGATTTTGTGCGAGTTCCAAAGTGCGCAGTTGTTCTACGGCGGCCACATGCCACTACATTTCCTCATGCGCAACATTTATCAACTTATCAAATTTATAGATTTCGATGTCGTCTAGCGAAATATCTGTTGGGGTCTTTTTTATTTTTTTATTATTTTTTTATGTAGATAAATTGAGAATGTTGAGCCCCAGAAGCGCTTGTGATGAACCTGTTGCAGCCTGACTTGTAAACAGCGTTGTGTTTAATTTGTTTGGTGCAATTCTTGCGTAAAACTCCTGAATTTATTTGTTGTCGTAGTTTGGTAAACGTTGAGCCATCGTTATTACTGGATTAGCATCTGGCATGTGACGTTGTTTACTTCTAGTCTCATCAAAATGGTTACACAATGTACAGCATGTCTGTTTGCATGCATGCTTTACATGTAAATATGGGTTGTCAAGACTAAATAGTTTTTTTTAAGCTTTTAACTGAGCTCAGAACAGGAAATATTTTCAGCAAATTATTACTAACTGTTGTCTTATCTGTTTCATCTCTTTTAAAGGTGTTATTCCTTTGTAAATACTGTTATTTGTATATACTGTAAATGATGACCTCAGTGGGCGGAAGCCGGACCCGGGGCAACTGGGAGCAGACGCAGGGTCAGACACAGAGCCAGTCACAGCACAAGCAGAGGCCCCAGGTGAGATCACACACACACCGTTTTTATTATTAGGTGGCTGTAGCGATAGAGTAAGTTATAGGCTACACCTAAGATCTCCCCTTTATGCCACTACAAAAGTGTCATTCATCTGATAGAGATTTTTCCCTCGAGTCACAGCTGACTGTTACCAAGCCATCTTTGGAACGCATTCGGGCAGCTATTTTTTTTATGTAAACAAGCGACATGCAAGAGCAGCTCTTATCTATTTGAATGAGGAAAGACTGAAATCACCAAAACGGTTTGTCATGATTACGGTCAAAGAACACACACTGATCAGTCACAACATTAAAACCACCTGCCTAATATTGTGTAGGTCCCCCTCATGCTGCCAAAACAGTGCCAACTGGTATCTCAGTATAGCATTCTGAGATGATAATATTCTCACCACAATTGTACAGAGAGGTTATCTGAGTTACCGTAGACTTTTGGGGCTTTTCCACTGCACGGTACAGCTCGACTCTGCTTGCTTAACATTTCTGAGCTTGCTTTTCCACTGCAGTTTAGTGCCGCCTCAATGAGGGTTGGATTATAGGCTAATCGTCATAGCTGTGCCGCCTCTACTGCTGTGACATCATCTTAAACGCGACAAACTTTACGGACCATAAACAATAACGTGACCGCTAGCTGTTAGCTACTAGCTCATTGTGCTGCGTAAAGCAGTTGTTGCATGGTGATTTTACAAGTGTAACAGTTAAATTGGCCTGGTTGTTTTAGAATCAAGCTTTCCAGTAGCTGGTCAACTAAATAAAGTGAAGCTTTCAAGCAGAATATAGAGTTAACGTAACAAAACGTTCAAAACGTACCATACTCCATCATGGACTCCAACAACGCCGAGTCCAGGGCACTCTCCCTCCCATTGCTCACCGGTCTATTGCCATAGAT
This sequence comes from Myxocyprinus asiaticus, assembly GCF_019703515.2. NCBI lineage: Eukaryota > Metazoa > Chordata > Actinopteri > Cypriniformes > Catostomidae > Myxocyprinus > Myxocyprinus asiaticus. The sequence goes on along the minus strand of NC_059377.1, from coordinate 36,225,523 downwards.
AGTGTCCATTTAGTCGAACCACTTCCACTTTCTTCTGTTTGAACCACTCTGGCTGTTGTGGTCCTTGATGGTTCTGTAGTCACGTTTACGTTTTTTTTTACTTTTCCCTACACTGTTGGTAGGTCCATTGGTAGCCGTGTGTGGCCAACAGCTGAGACAGTTCCTGAACGAGAGGAATGTCTGCACCTCGTTTATTGACCACGGCATGGTTTTGCGCACAGCCATTTCTTTTTACAGTTCGAAAGTCTTGTGAACAAATGATATTGCTGTCACTGTTGCTAACTTAAACTATCGGGTTGATGACCCATGACGCTGGTAGTGACGATTCTCTCTGACCAATTGGTGATCTGCAGGGTTTTGACGTCACATTTAGTATCGGCTCGGCTCGCTTGGATCCTCGACCGAGGTGGTACTTAAAGTATCAGGTACCAGGTACTATCCACAGTGGAAAATCCCCAAAAAGCGAGCAGAGTCGAGCTGTACAGTGCAGTGGAAAGCCCCAAAAGTCTACGGTAACTCGGATAACCACTCTGTACAATTGTGGTGAGAAGAATATCATCTCAGAATGCTATTGTGGGTTAGATGTGGGTTGGCGCTGTTTTACACAATATTAGACATGTGGTTTTAATGTTGTGGCTGATCGGTGTATTTTAAATCAGCACTAAAATCTGATAACACTAGTATCATTTGCCAAATTCATATTTACAAACCATTAGGGGTGGGGAAAAAAATGTCGATTTCTCGATGCATCGCGATTTTCATTTGAACTGTCTCTGTATCGATTCTTAAATCCCAAGATCGATCTTTTACTCTATGTGCAGCCCTCTAGGGCTGGGCGATATTTAAAATTTTTTGCAATAATTGCCTTAAATTTTGCAATATCCGATTACGTACCGATTATCGTCAACCCCCCTGCCAAGGGTCGGTGAATTTATTTTGCTTTATTGATTTTGCTTTAATAATGTAACTCCATTTATTGAAACATGAAAAACATGATCAAAGTGATAAAAAAAAAAAAAAATCTTATTTAACCACCTCCTAAAATTACCATCTCCAATGGCTCCATTTGCCATCACGCACGCATCCATCAACACCGATGGAAAATTACTAATACCCTACAGATTAAGAACTAAAGACAATTATAAATGTAAAGACAATAATAATAAAAATAAGCTTATAAATTCCCTTGTTCCCAAAATAATGCTGCCAAATGTGTGTTCTTATCGAATTTATGTTTGTGTTTTGGTAATACAGTTAATGCTGCCTAAAGAAGATAAAATTACATTTTAAGTTCAAGGTGAACGTGTCTTATATTACTTTATGATTTAATCACTTTCATCTTTATTTAATACAAAGATACATATTACTGAACCTGCAGAGTTGTGTTCACAATGCATGTTACCCATGTGGAAATAAAGCAAACTAAATTCACAGCACCTCCTAAGATGATCGGAGATCATATGCAGCATTCTCATCGACAACATTATTCTTGCAAACAGTTTTCAGACGAATGGAACGGAGTAAAAGAGTGAAAACACTCAACATGTGCTTGCTCCACAAGACAGGCTCGTGCTGCACTCCTCTGAATAAACAGTGAATCAGACCAAGCAAATAAAGTGTGTTTCTTCAAGCGCATGTCTTTGTGACTAACAGCATTTCTTGTCATGTGTCACTCCAAGACAGTTCGCCCGCCTGTTGCGGGTAGATGAGCAAAATTACTCGTGCGTGAAATGCATTTGGACGAAGAGCTTGTAAACTGGTTTCAGCCTCGTTGCATTTGGTGGATTGCGGGTGCTAGTTTCACACCCTAGCCACTGTTTAATATATTTGGCGAATTCCCAGATCCATGGTTTTGCCATTTCCCGACATTGTCGATCATCATCTGTTTGCAATCGGCATCGGGATCTTTGTAAGACATCGTCGATATCCGATTACATTGTCATATCAACCAGCCCTACAGCCCTCCACTACAATGAGAGGAAGTTGCAACCAAATTCCGTGCTATGGGACTAAAAATGTATATATTTGGCAACTGGCTGGTGTAAATGTTTATATTTCACTCACCAGTGAATGAATTGTGTAGTATAGTGGTGTATTCAGCAGCGGGATCCTTAACTGTGTATTGAGAGTAAAAGTTGTTCCATTTAATGTGTTCAAATTCGAGATACACGCGAAATATTTGTCACTGAATAATTTCTCTTTTAATACCCTTTCTGTTCTTTACAGTCAGTTGTTTATCTTAAAAAAAAAAAGACATTTAATTCTAATCAGGCACAGCACAGATGAGAGAGAGCCATTTATGTCTCTCGTTAACGTGCTTATTTAAAGACGCTGTTGACGGAAATGCAGGATTCCCGTAGAGACAGTACCAGTTTCTAGCACGTTCAAAAAATCTATGTAAATACCTGTAAATAGTACAAATTATGCAATTAAACAATACAAATATAACAAAATATAATATATGCAATATTATATTTATTGATAAAATACATTGATTTGTTAATTTTTAAAAAGCTAAAATGTGACAATGAATAAAATATGATTAGTAAAATGTATATTTTCATATTGTAACAAGTTAGAAGGTATAATTCACAGAATTAGCTGGGCGAGAATTTATTTCATATGTAAGCAAAAGGAACATTATAACTGCAATATACCCATATGAATTGATGTTTAATCCGAATCGAGAGCTCGATGCAAGATGAATGTTATTGATTTTGCTGAATGTAAAAATTTCAATGCTGGAAAAACCCTTTGATTCTGTCACGCGTGAAGTCCTGCCCACTGATAGATCCGCGCACGCAGATATTTACGTATTGTGATATACAAGATAAAGCAAAATCTCTATTGATTGACACTTTGTATTGTCGGCATATGTAGTTATATCGTTCAGCCCAACCTTGAAACACATTCAAATAATCAGAATCATAAAGGCCGTTATTTGCAATGTATTCTTGCACACAAATGCAAGGAATTTGAATTTGGTAACAGAAGTTTTCAGTACTTAGAGACACAACAGCTAAACAAAATATGTACAAAGGGGGGACAGACAAAAAATTCACATGTGCACACGTACATTAGTATTCACTAGATATTGTTATCTAGGGAAATTTCAGACTAACCGTACTGTTAAATGTCAGATTGTACACAGCTCTGATATTATTTTGATTTGACCCTAGTTTTGGAATATGTACATGATGCCAAATTTAGTTTAATTGGTACAAATAACACAAGCTAACCAGTATCCTTCATGCATTAATTTGAAGGTATAGTTATTTAAGCTTAGAATGAATGGTGCATTGAGGCTATAATGAGGTTGACTGATTGTCAAAGGAAATCATTAGTGTGTGTGTGTGTATGGGTGAGGAAGGGTTTCAGCTTGAACTTCGATTCACTCAGGACTCTGTCAGCATCGTACATTCATAGAAATTATGCAGATTCACAACTGGATGTGACAGAGCTCTTAGAGACCCGCCCCTGTTGATTTCTCATCTTTGTGTTCTTTGAACTTTGCATGCACAGAGCCTTTGTATGACTGCCAGTAGTCTCTGCACCAATAAAACAATATTTAAAAAAAAAAATCATTAAATAGCTTCTCACTGTTTCTTGTCAAACAAATACATAAAATGACTCGTGACACAAACTAGTATCCGTTTCAACCATATTAGACATTAAGTAAATGATGATCAGTGCATTAATAAAACCAGGAACGTGTATTAATCAATTAAATGGGGGTCGATTTTGATTTCATGTTGACTTTAACCATGCCCTGCTTTTTTGTCGATCCAGGCCACCGCTGAGCAGATCCGACTCGCGCAGATGATCTCGGACCATAATGATGCAGACTTTGAGGAAAAGGTCAAGCAGGTGAGATCTTCAAGATGATAATGCGACACAGATCATTAAAGTTAAGGGCAAGAACATATGTCTTTTTGTGATGAGTGAGAAGCAAGTCATCCCTTTGTATGCCTGGCTCATGGGAATATGACAAGTTCTGCTGTACCCTCACCCCATTTGCAAATGGTGCAACCCATTCTTCTCCAATTTAAAAGTTATGGGTTATAACGAGCTTTTACTTGTCCTGTTTCCAAAGCACTTTCATATGCAGTCAATAAAGCTGAAGTCAACTCATGATGTTTCCATCCTCTTCTTACCTTTAACACGTGTGGTCTAGGAGGTTGTACACCCACTTGGAACTAAGGTGCGTCTTGTTGCTCTTCTCCTCTTTAGTTGGTGGACATCACAGGAAAGGATCAGGATGAGTCCATGATAGCGCTGCACGACTGCAATGGAGATGTAAACAGAGCCATCAATGTCCTGTTGGAGGGCAGCCCTGACACTGTGAGTTCAGACTCATGTTTATAGGTTAATTATGGGGGGGTTTGTGTGTATAAGAGATTAGTGGTCGATTTAATGGTATCAACAGGGCACAATAAAATGTTATTAGTTTTAGCCCTTATGTGTTAGGGGAAAAAATGCCCCCCCCCCCTTAAACCCTGCACTAAAAAATTTTCCCATTGCTCCTCAGGACTCTTGGGAGATGGTTGGAAAGAAGAAAGGAGTGTCAGGTCAGAAGGAAAATGCACAGACAGATGGAGGAGATGAAGGGAAGGATAACCGAGAGAGAGGTGGAGGAGGGGGAGGAGAAAGAGATGTGGCACGCCGTAGAGGTGGGGCCCCGCGGAGGGGTCGTGGAGCCAGCCGCGGACGAGAGTGTGAGTGGAGAGTTCACCCACTTCACAGAATTTTCTTCTTTCTCATTTGAAATCAACATTCTTGCCTTGGAGTCAGGAACATCAAAAATGTACAGTATTTTTTGTCACCTAAAGGTTGGGCTTTTGTTTCACATTCAGAGCAGACAGCAGCACACCACAAACCCTTTGCTACTTTTTATAGTGCTGAAGGGAGTGTGTGCTAGAATAAAATTTGAGCTGCTACCGGATGCTCTTCCTCAGTCTCTCACTCCGAGTTCGAAAGCAACATAAGGCTCATACTCGATGTTCGCAGAAGTCTTGCGCTTTGATTGGGATCTGACTCTGGTTAGGAACAGTTTTAAGAGCTGGTAGTGTTAGTGATCATATGATGTAAAGGACAGAGTTTTTTCCTTATTGATATCTATTTAAATCATGTCAAAAACATCACTTGGCCAGATTTAAAGTGTGTAACTGTTTTGAAAAAAGCTGTTTAAAAAAAACAATGGTCATTTTTGCAACTCTGTTTGATGCAAGTGGTGCAGAATTGAAACGTCAGCTTTAAAGGTGCTGTGATTGATTTTTAGCTGTTTTGCTAACTTTCGCAAGACTTGACCACTGAATTAGATCACTCCTTTAACCACACATCCTCTCCCCAAAACCATGCCCTCAGACAGGTGGTGTGATATAAAAAAAAAAGCTGTAGATCTAAATTTCTAGTGAAAAATTAGCCTTTTTCTAGGCTATTAACTTTTTCTGTAGTTTTAGTTTTGTAAAATGAGATCCACTGTGGCTTTGTTGAAATTATGTAGATGAAATTACTGTCACACCGCAGGTAACCATGCTTACAGGTTCTTTTGAGCAGCAGATTTCAGTGGTTGGTATGAGCAGTGTTGCAGCTTTACCAACATTTTAAACATAATGTTAAATGTAAAGTTATTATAAAGGGATACCTATGGTTTGCAGTGAAAATATCCAGTATATGTACTGGTAGGTTATTTCTGAACTATCGGCAAACCAAGTTATAACTCAGTAGGAATATGTCGGAGATGTAACAGGTAGATGAATACAGAATAATTTTGATGTAAACAGTAACTTCATCTATATTACTTGCAGTGCTTTTGCAATAGTTGTGTTTTTATTGCAGTTGGTCACACAACACTAAATTATTGGCTTGCCATTTTGTTTCAATGCTCTTACCATTGAGAGCATTGCACCTTTTGCATCATAGCACAGTCACACTTGGCATATAGCCTTCCTTACTTGCTTGACTTTCACTTTAAAAAAAATTAAAAATAGTTGGAAGCTATTTTTGAGTCTGTATTTGACTGTATGTCAATACAAAAAGAAAGTGCAAGCATTTATTCCATTCGAAGGTTGGGAAAGATGTATTAATGACTTTCATTTTGCAGTGCTTTGACTTCTGGGAAGCCTGAACTCTACAACTTTATTTGCCAGAAGATGGTTTTAGTGGTAGAGCTAATAGATGCTTTAAGGAACAATATCCAAGTTTCTTGTATTCGATGTGTTTCCTCTCCAATCGTTCTGTCCTTTGTTCCTATTCTCCAGTTCGTGGGCAGGAGAACGGGCTGGATGGAACCAAAGCAGGTGGAGTTGTGGGAAGGGGAACAGAGCGAGGCCGTCGGGGGAGAGGCAGAGGAAGAGGTAAGCTCCTACTGCCAATGTTTCGCACCCAGAACAACGAGTACATAAATATTAAGTTTTGGAACTCTGATTTGACTTTGTCTTCCTGTCCTTCAGGTGGTGCTGGCAGGCGAGGCGGAAGGTTTTCAGCTCAGGGCATGGGGTAAGTTTGTGTGTCTCTAAGCCTAAAGTATACTTCGGTTGTGAGGGGAACACTTAACCTATGCCTTCTGTCGAATGCTCAGCCTTTCAAAGAATATTCCATTTGACTGTGCACGCATACACAAACGGTTGGCACACACGCTAAAATGCTATGAGATACTGGACTATTTCTCCTCAGGTGTTTATTGACCTTTTTCAGTGACATCACTTTTTCCTGCAGCCGCCATATGTGACCATCAATGGGAGGAAACAATGGCGGTGAATGGTAAAACGCCCATAAAACGACATCAAGATAAACATAAAAAAATGCTCTGGATCCATGCAAAGTCCCAGGAAAGGTGTATACAGATCTGAGGTCAGCACAAATACTGGCAAATTTGACTTTTGCAGACATTTAAATATATTTTATCCACAATTTACCTCCGTACGGCGGCGAGTCTGTTGTGTGACCGGCGAGTACACGTACCTACCTTTGTATCACCGGAAACATCTCCAATTCAGAAGTTATAAATGTTTGTTGTTTTCTGCTCTGATTTGGTCAATATTACAAAACGTCTGTGATCCCGTCTGTAAGAGCTGCTTTTAACTCATGAAGGACACAGAAACTAATGAGGGAAAGAGAAATCACCTGCTGCCCAGCACTAGCATCAGTTATAAGACTTTACACATCAACACCCTTACTAAAATTTATACCAGTTAACTTTTACAGTTAACTGTAAGATTTTTTTCATTACAACTTTGGAAGTTGTAGCCAAGAAAACCGCGGATAGCACGGATAGTTGGAAACAAGTCATGGGTATGTAAGTACTTTGAATTGGATTAAACTGAAAAATAAATAATTATAATTATAATAATTTTTATAATTATAATTATCTTTATTTATCACACATTATACATTTGCACATATACAGTGAAATTCTTCTCCTGTGTGGTCGTCAGCATGATCCGCAGCGGTCAGGGCTGGGGCATCAGACAGTGCAGGCCTTACGCGAGCTCACGCCCTGGATGATCAGAGGTCTTGAAGTACCTTATTTTGTTGTGGATGTCCCAATGTGGATACTAAATTTGCACTTTTCAGAGAGCTCAAAATATTCCGATTATATTTTGGTTGCGATTGTGTAAAATAGGCACATAATATTGGAATATCGATCGTAGGGCCCTGAATCATATCGTAATCGTATCGCGGCAGACGTTGAAGTGTCAGCAAATATCGGATCGTAGGCCAAGAGAATAGATATAGAATTCTATCATGATGAAACATCCGATTTACACCCCTACTAATTAGTGCAAATAATTCCAGGCACATGAGCAGATTATGCATTTAGAGTATGTGCGGTTAGAAAAATCTGGCAGCACATCATACAGTGATGACGAAACTTTAGTCACTCACCTACTACACATACGCCTAGCGTTCAAGCAAAACTGAAGTATACTTGAGGCTTTAGGGTCCTTCCTGGATTTGCATGTTCACTTAAAACCTCACCTAATAACCGTGTCCTAACCAAGAGCAACAAAGTGACAAACGTTTAAACCCTCTCTCTTCAATGTTAGACCATTTGTTGGTTGCTTAATATCGCCCAGAGTAAGATCTCATTGGTTTAAAGATTGGCTGCTCTTATGTTTTGCAGCATTTTTGCTTTCAGTGTTGATAACATTTACTCGACTTGGGAAACTTGTTGCATTGCACTTGCTTAGGACACAGTGTAAATGAGAAAGGCATGGTCTGGATAATTCCAGTGCTTCATCGCTAAATATATAATCTTGTGCTTCAGAAACTTTGCAAAGCTATGGCATATGAGCAGTCTGACTGACTAGGAATTTTAGCACAAAGTGCTGTTCTTTTGAGTCTAAAGGTAAGAGTGGTGTATGTATGCATTTCTAGTTGACATGTTTTCCATGCAGATGTTTGACAAGGTAAGGACTATAGTGGGTTTATTTGCAGCCATATTGTACAATGCCCAAGTAAAATTTGTCAATATAGTGTATGAAATTATATAAGATCCACTTAAAGGGATAGTTCACCTAAAAATGGAAAATTGTCATTTATTCACCCTCATGTTACTCCAAACATGTACGACTTATTTCTTAGAACAAAAAGAAATGTTGGGCAGAATATTAGGAATTGAAATCCCCAGGCCCCATTCATTTTAATTATATTGAAAAATGAGCAGGGTCATCATTCTTTAAAATGTTTCCTCTTGTGTTTCATGGAAGAAAGTCGTGCAGTTTTAAAAAGACAGTGTTAGAAAATGAAGACAGAATTTTCATTTTTGGGTGAACACTTTTAATGTCTAGTGTTTAAGTGGCATTGTTCCATGGGTGTGTCTCAATCAGCTCCCTAGTTCATTAGTCAGTGCACTGATCAAGGTGTGTCCATCGCAAAATAGTTCCAGTGCACTGAAATGTTCACTCCCTAAAAAAATCCCACAATGCATTGTAAAAAAAACCAGGGAGCATTGTTGCTCACTGTTCCATTACCTGAAACGTCATCAGGTCTTCTGAAGTCTCTCAGTTTGTTAGAAGACGAGCACAAGTGTAAATATTTGATGTCAAAACTTATTTTCTCTTTAAAAGAGATGTTGTTTGTAATGTCTTTCATCCATAATGACCATGAAAGAGAAACAATCTTTAAAATATTACAGTTTTTAAAAGTAGGTTTAAAATACACTTATTTTTAATTCAATGTCATTTATCTTTCATAATAACACTATGTTTGAATATCTCCAAGAAAGTGAACGATGGTATCAGTTATACGGCAATGGTGTTGATTAATAACAGCTGTGCTTGAGTGTGCGAGCTCATTATCTTGTTGCAGGTAATTGAGTCATTAGTGTCCCAATGTTCAGTGGATGAACACCCTTGCCAGTGCCCGAATTCGTGTTCACGATATACTGATTCACAAGCTAGGGAGCTGATTGAGACACACCCCATGTGTGTCTTCATGTTTTTTGGTTTGAAAGATAATAGTTACTAGCCATTTATCTTTGAGCCCGTTCACATGCACACCAATACGGCGATTAACTTTTAAAAATCAGCTTATTTGCAAAATCAGACAGCGAGAGATTTGAAATAGTTATTCTCTGGTTTTGACGTCAAACCAAGAAGAGTTATGCACACAAATCTTGCATACATTGGATAAGCCGGTAAGAACGCTGGTAAAGGTGTTTACATGGAACGTGAAATCCAAGTAGTGGTCAAAAATCTACCCATGTCGTTTGGTTTATTCTTAACAGTTTATGAATGTACACCGATAAAGGAAAGCCGGTTAATGCATTAACATGGCCACATAGACACATTGTTGGCTAATTAAATATAATCTGTGTAAGAACGTGCATGTAAATGGCCACTTTGTAAATTTGGCTAGAACTGTATGTCAGTAATAAAGTCTCTACTATTAAGAGTTGAATTCTGCTTTTTTATATTTTTTATACTGATGTTAAAATTGCAATAACCTGGAGCCTCAAAGTGCTGATCCTATCTAGGCTCATTTTATGTCTCTGGAGTTTGTCTGATTCAGTTAAGGCTTTCTGAATTTTCCTCTTGAGCTGCTGTCAGGCTACTTGACTGGCGCCTTTTGCGTGTGAAGTGTGCGTTTTAAAGTTTGCATGCAATATTGGTTTTAAATTCTTGACCCCTGAATCTCCAGACTACAAGTTAATCCTTGTTTTCGAGTTGCCAAGTCACACCTTGAAATACAGCACAACTAGCCTAGCTGTTTCATTTGAAAGCTCAGTCTTATTGTGTTACACCTGGGGCCGGTTGCACCAGCCATGTGTAAGTCACAACTTGGGCCCTGTTTCCACCTGGTATTACGATGTATTTTGGGTGATCCGATCACATGTGGTCACTTATTGGTTGCTGTTTACACCTGGTCACTTAAATGCATCTACTGTGACCACTTGTGTTCGGATTTGGAGGGGAGGTTCTCCGTTTCATGACGACATGCATCAATCATTATGTCAGTGTGTTACTGCATGATGATAAAGCGCCAAAAAAATACAATAAGCGTGAAAAAAAAACGACGTGCTGTTTCTCAGATGCGGTTGAAATTTAATCTAAGCACAAACGCAACATGTCAAGCAGAATTATCCATTATTTTAGTGGATTAAAGGATTGTATTAAAGGAGCTTGGTGTTCGTGCTTGTCATATGTTATCAGACACACTAAAGATCCGTGAAGCTCTCGTGATTATGTATCAGCTTTTTAACATTTTCCGGTTGGACAGTTATTTCCTTTTTAAAGCCGCTCATAAACAGCAAAGTTTAAACTCTTGTTTTAGCGCAGCGGTGAGGGGTGGTGCTTCTCTGCTGCCAAGACACATACAGGACGGATTAGCGTTTACACCTCAAATGAGATGAACATGCGTTTTTGACCACTTTCATGTGGTTTTTGTGTTCCGATCACAAAATGTTTTAGACCCCGTTTTGGCCTCTATTTAGGGCTTACCGCATGTGATCGGATCACCCGAAACTCATCTTAATACCAGGTGGAAACAGGGCCTTAGTCTATTTCTAGTGTGAATGGGCACCAAGTTATATATGAGCGTTGCACCGTGAAACGTAACCCTCTTGGAATTAAAATGCAATCATATTGAATAACATAAAATGAGCTCATGTTTGCCGTGACAGACTTCTGTCCTTTAGACATATGATGTAGACATTTTACTTTTATGTTTGAGAGGGCACATTATGTAAAAAAAAAACAAACAAAAAAAACGTACTACTTGGCAGCTCTTCTGCGTAAAAAATTTAAACTATGCACTTTCCAGTGTGCATCGCCCAGTGTCACTAATATGCAAGGTTACAAAATATAGAGAATATTAAAGTGAATAAGTATAATTTTTCCCTGTATTAGAGTATTTATCTGATGAACCTTCTTCATTTTAGATATAGTTTCTGAATATTATTTTTTACATATTTAAATAAACTTTATTACCGCTTAGAGTTACAAAAATGGTTTGAACCTCAACAGTAACAAGAAAAAAACTGAGATGCCTGGCTTCTGTTTAGAAATTTGAAGGCTGCTTATTGGATCAATAAATGTAAACGTCAAATTTTGCAACTAAACATTGCTGGTGCAACCCAACCCTGTAGAACAGGTATGGTAGCTAGACTGGCCTTGGATATATAGATAACATGTTAGACTTTCCTTTTAGCCTGACGTTTGCCATAACTCTTAAACGCATGCACACACTCGAGCGCATCTGTATTGACACAATGCACCCCCCTCTTTCAGTGTTGAGCTGCTTGTAATTCTCCCTGTTGTTTCTCCCTAAAGCCAGATTGATAAGGGCCCCAGATATGATTTGTCAGGAGATGAGAGGTGAGTTGAACCCATTTGTTTAAGTGTGTTGGTTTGTTCAGGGTCAAGGGTGAAATAGCTAGTAGCCTGTGATCAAATTATGCGGTGCTTATGACACTGATATCTGCAGTATATTCTGTATGAGCTATAGATATTCTATTACTATTGGCAGCTTAAGTTGTCCACTGGTTTGGTTTCCGGTTCGAGAGTGACTGGCAAGCACGTTTGCATCTCTTGTATAAATGCGCTTAGCTAGTTTTGACATTGGTGTGTTTTTTCAGCTAGTAGAAGAGCTATAGCAGTGATTTTGTTTTCTTCAATTTTTGCATCTTGGTTGTGGATGCTTATTCTGTCTGACTGTCAATGATTGTTAACAACATTGCTTGCCTCATTCACAATGATTCCTCAAATAATGGCCTAAAAATGGACACCAGAGAGGGTTTGGGATGCAAACTCTGCGTGCCTTGTGCATTGAAACATAATGAAGTCTCCCCTTTTTTTTTTTTTTTTTTTTTTTTTTTTTTTATTAGTCTGTTTAACCCAGCGGACTACACTGAGCCAGCCCAAACAGAGGAGAGCTACACAAGCGGAAGCACTTGGAGTAACACGGGCAATCTTGAACCCGAGGATGGAAACAGTGAGTGAAGTCCCTTTTTTTTTTTTTTTTTTTTTTTTTTTTTTTTTTTTTTGTAAACCACTTCTCCAATTTCATAAGTACACACACAATTTAAAAGACGCCTATGTAGTCACTGATGCTCAGAGTTTGTATTTGTGTCTTTGGACAACTCAGACCTACACATCTGTCTCCACAGGGCTTGAGTTTACAGTTGGAGAGGGAACAAGCTATCCCCGAAAGTTTGACTCCACCCCTGGTGAGTATTATTGTAGTTGTAATGGCCTGTCCATTTTCTATGACTGTTTCGCAGATAGTTTGGTCTCTTGCTGTAGTAAGTGAGCTGGATGTTTTTTTTTTTTATATTATTATTTTATTCCTATCATCTTGATCACAGGTGCTTGGAGAACTGCCACAGAAGAGTGGGGTATGGAGGACTGGAATGAAGATGTGAGTATTCTGAGTGAAATGCAACTTCTGGAGCATGCTGTCAATTATCAAAGAAAATAATGATTCATCTGTCTGTAAAACTGAATGGAAGCCTTGTTTGCACAAGTACTTGGAATGATGGCTTATGTGGGCATCTCAATGAATTGAAAAAAATAAGACCGATCCATGGCCTAGTACCTTGCACAGTAGTGCTCATCCAGGTACTGGAAGATAGAGTCTGGTTCGTGTAATTTTCCAGTCCTGTTCCTCCATAATATTCTTTTTCGGCTCCCTATTGATAAAGCAATAAAAACAGTTTTCAAAAAAGAGGTTTGGCTTGGATTGTTTAAAGAAACTGAGAGATTAGTCAACTTATTTGCTGTAAATTTGAGCTGAAATTGTATTTAACTTTAAATGTTCCAATTATTTTTCTCTGTAGTTATCAGAGACCAAGATATTCACTGCCTCCAGTGTGGCATCCATTCCACAAGAGAATGTCACCATTACAGCTGGACAGAGGTACGTCAGTGGCTGCTAACTAAAGACACTTAAAACCACACCAATATATCACCACGTGTGTAAAATAGTCCTAACTCTAAATAAGCCTAAATCTGCTATAGTTTTGGTACTATGAGAACCTTTTATCTTCATACTTTTTTTTTTTTTTTGCCATTTTTTTTGCCATTTTTTTTGCCAGGATTGATTTAGCGGTGTTGCTGGGAAAGACTCCTCCCACCACCACCACCTCTGAAGCAGAGTCTGCTCCACTTGAAGGCCAACAACCTCTGTCCCAGTCTTTGGTGTTCAGCAATTCAAAGCAGAATGCTTCATTGTCCCAGTCCTCCTCCAGTGTTCCTTACAGCCAGCACACCATGGTGAGCCACATCTCAAATGACATGTCAAGACAAAAGCAACATTTGTCTTTATGGGTGCCAAACAGCAATGTACACTGAAGCAGGATTTCGAGGGAAGGGACTTTGATTTCATGACTACACAACATCAATCCCTATAGCTGGGTTTCCATCCTTGTATTTTAATGCAAATTTTGGGATATTGCATAAAAACAGCTGGATGGAAGCATTAAGATGTGAATAAAATCCTTTGTGCTTAAATCCACCTCAAGCGAGCATATATATTTTTAATTTTTGAAATAACTGAAAACAGTTGTACTGCATAAGGACAGATAGAATTTATATAGGAATGTAAATGCACATTAAAAAAAGTCATGACATTGCCTCAAGTCATGTGACTAATTATTTTTTAACTGGACTAACCAGTGAATCAATATTACATTTTTAACGTTGCTCTGGTCATTTTTAAATAACGGTGTTCTGAAAATCCAAAGCCTGCATAGAGTTTGCAAAGAAAAAGGTTTAATACCAACTTGAACTGTGCCGAAGAGCAGGTTTATTGACACTTTTGGTTCATCCGAGACATACAGTATCTGAAAAATATCTTCTAGATCTGAACTAGGGCTGGGCAGTATATCAAATGTTCAGTGTATATAATCAAAATTATTTTGCTGAAAATGTAAGCAATATTGTGAATATCGCAATGATTTTGTTTTTTATTTGGCCATTAAGTTTCATAAAGAGCGTATCGGTAGACTAATTTCACGATCCTTCAGGGATCCTGCACATTTGATCAAAATAGCATAACAATGTTGACATGGTCATATTATAAGTTTAATTTATATAGCGCTTTTCCCAAGCTCAAAGCGCTTTACAAGCAACAACAAACATAAATGCATCAAAACAATACAGTATACATAAACACAACACAGCAATCCTGGAGTCAAACATGTAGTCCGAATAGTCTGAAATGTGGAACAAACAGTTCAAACTAAATGAGCAGTAGTGTAAAAAATTACATGACCAGAGTAGTCCCGTGTTGAGTGGGTGCACCAAGCAATCCGCGTCATCCCACATCTCCCACGCCACAGAGTCAAAACGAGTGCAAACTCCAGAACAGCAAACGGGAACACAGGATGACACCATGCCACGAAATCTCTGTCAGAAAATGGGACCGCAGCAACCACGCCGCCACGTAGGCAGGCCGGTGGAATTGGGTAGGCTAGTTATGACACCGCAGCAGGCTGATTGAGTGGATCAGTCCACCCCTGCGCACTAGCGGGAACCTCGAAAACAGGCGAAAGCCCATTCGAATGAAATCCAAGAATGTCCATTTGATGCGTGTGTGAAATGAAAATAAACTTTCATACAAACAACAAGATCGAACCAAACCTAAGACAAACAAACAGCTCCAATGTAAAGCGGCAGCCAAACGTGTCACTCACACAGGAAGTGACAGCTTTTAATTACATTCAGGTGTACTGAAGGTGTTCCGCGAAGTCTTTTGTTGGTGTACGTATGCACCTTTTCAGATTGGACTGATTTCCTTTTAAATCACAACAAATGTGATTTGGAGCATGGAATGATTGTTGGTGCCAGACTATGTAGTCAAAAACCATGAGACCACATCGCATTTAAGGTGTAAATGCTAATCCGTCCTGATGCAGCTCAGATCAATGAAGCACCACCCACTCATCTTTTAATCAACCACTGCTACAACAAGAGTTTGGGGGTTATGCGTGGCTTTAAAAGGAAATAACCGTCCAATCTGAAAAGGCGCATATATGCACCAACAAAAGACTTTGCGGAACCTCTTCAGTACACCTGACTGTAATTAAAAGCTGTCATTTCCTGTGCGAGTGCTCGTTTGGCTGCTTCAGTACATTGGAGCTGTTTGTTTGTCTTGTTCGAGCATGTTGTTTAAATGAAAGATTTTTTTTTTTTTTTTTTTTTAATTTTGCACATGCATCAAATGGACATTCTTGGATTTCATTAGAATGGACTTCAGCCTGTTTTGAGGTTTCAGCTAGATCGCAGGGGTGGACTGATCTACTCTATCAGCCTGCTGTGGAGTCTCAACCAGCCTACCCAATTCCACTGGCCTGCCTGCGTGACGCCGTGGTTGCATTGGATGGAAATGCCTTGTTGATGAGAGAGGTCAACCGAGAATGGCCAGACTGGTTTGAACTGACAAAGTCTACGGTAACTCAGATAACCGCTCTGTTATTCTGAGATGCGGGTTGGCGCTGTTTTGGCAGCACAAGGGGGACCTACACAATATTAGGCAGGTAGTTTTAATGTTGTGTGTGTGTGTGTGTGTGTGTGTGTGTGTGCACATACACAGGCAGCCAAAAGTTTGGAATAATGTACAGATTTTGCTCTTATGGATAGAAATTGGTATTTTTATTCACCAAAGTGACATTCAACTGATCACAATGTATAGTCAGGACATTAATAATGTGACAAATTTTCAGAACTTCTTAAACTACAAAGAGTTCTCATCAAAAAATCCTCCACGTGCAGCAATGACAGTTTTGCAGATCCTTGACATTCTAGCTGTCAGTTTGTCCAGATACTCAGGTGACATTTTACCCCACGCTTCCTGTTGCACTTGCCATAGATGTGACTGTCTTTTTTGGCACTTCTCATGCACCTTACAGTCTAGCTAATCCCACAAAAGCTCAATGGGGTTAAGATCCATAACACTCTTTTCCAATTATCTGTTGTCCAATGTCTGTGTTTCTTTGCCCACTCTAACCTTTTCTTTTTGTTTTTCTGTTTCAAAAGTGGCTTTTTCTTTGCAATTCTTCCCATAAGGCCTGCACCCCTGAGTCTTCTCTTTACTGTTGTACATGAAACTGGTGTTGAGCGGGTAGAATTCAATGAAGCTGTCAGCTGAGGACATGTGAGGCGTCTATTTCTCAAACTAGAGACTCTGATGTACTTATCCTCTTTTTTTTTTTTTAGTTGAACATCTGGCCTTCCACATCTCTTTCTGTTCTTGTTAGAGCCAGTTGTCCCTTGTCTTTGAAGACTGTAGTGTACACCTTTGTATAAAATCTTCAGTTTTTTGGCAATTTCAAGCATTGTACAGCCTTCAATCCTCAAAACAATGATTGACTGAGTTTCTAGAGAAAGCCGTTTCTTTTTTTGCCATTTTTGACCTAATATTGACCTTAAGACAGGCCAGTCTATTGCATACTGTGGCAACTCAAAAACAAACACTCAGACAATGTTAAGCTTCATTTAACAAACTAAATAGCTTTCAACTGTGTTTGATATAATGGCAAGTGATTTTCTAGAACCAAATTAGCAATTTAGCATGATTACTCAGGGATAAGGTGTTGGAGTGATGGCTGCTGGAAATGGGGCCTGTCTAGATTTGATCAAAAATGACTTTTCAAATAGTGATGGTGCTGTTTTTTACATCAGTAATGTCCTGACTATACTTTGTGACCAGTTGAATGCCACTTTGGTGAATTAAAGTACCAATTTCCTTCTGAAACACCAAAATCTGTACATTATTCCAAACTTTTGGCCGCCAGTGTATATTTTCTTTTTATTACACAAAATGTTTTGGACCCCGTTTACACTTCTAGTTAGAGCTGTCCACTTGTGATCAGATCCCCCAAATCGCATCTTAACACCAGGTGTAAACAGGGTCCTATTCTGTCAGTAAATGTATTACACACAGTGACTGGTATCCTTTACCGTGTACTCTGTGCTTTCCTCAGGTGAGCATGCTCAGTAAGGGTTTTGGTGACGTAGGAGATCCTAAAGTGACCACTGGAGGCTCCACGACTGGTTCTCAATTCCTGGAGCAGTTTAAGACTGCCCAGGCGCTAGCCCAGCTGGCAGCCCAGCACTCACAAAGTGGACCTCCCAACACAGGTCCTTCTACCTGGGATACCAGCCCCACTACCTTGGGGCAATATGGTAAGAGAGCCTATGTAGTGAATTAAAGGTTTTTTAGTTCGCCTAAAAATTTTTATTCTGTCACCACTCTCTCCCCCTGATGATGATTGTTCTTCTGTAGAACACAAAAGGGAGATAGTAGGCATATGTTAGCATAGAATTGTTAGTATGTCACCTTCACTTTCATTGCATATTTTTTTTCCATATAATGAAAGTGAATGATAACTGAGGCTGTCATTCTGCCTGTCATCTCTTTGTGTGCTATTGAAAAAAAGTAATATGGGTTGGAAACAACATGAAGCTGAGTAAATGAGAGAATTCATTTATTTACTATTTCTTAATTAGTTCTTTTGGTCTTGGGTCTGTTCCTATTTGCTCTCTGAATATTCAGTATGCATCGTTTACTTTCTCTTTGCAGATATGAAACCTCAAACAGAGCCTGTGCACAGTCCCTTCACCAAACGGCAGCCCTACCAGACCACCTCTACTGCTTCCATGATGGACGCTTTCTTGCAGGACAAAGCCACACCCCCTTCTACCACCTCGTCCCTGCCCCCTCAGTCCACCCATTCTTCCTCACTGCCCCAGGCCATTACCACTTCTGTTTCCAAACCCTCTGGACCCATTCCAGGTCAGCAGAACTCTTCCAGTCCCGCCGACCTGCAGGCGTCCAACCCCCTCCCCCTACAACAGCACAAACTCAAACAGCAGAAGAAGAGGACTTCCATTACAACCAAGGTGATTGATTAAATGGCGTTTCTGGTTTGCGCATAACTTTCTTCTCAACACAAAGATGTTAGGCAGAATATTAGCCTCAGTCACCATTTACTTTCATTGCTTTTTTTCCATTCAATGAAAGAGAATGGGTACATCCTGCCTTTTGTGTTCTATGGAAGAAAGTTGTGAGTTTTTTCGTGAGCTATCTCTGTAACAACGTGTTGTGAATGCAGATTCCAGCCCTAGCGGTGGAGATGCCAGGCTCCGCAGATATATCCGGGCTTAACCTGCAGTTTGGAGCATTACAGTTCGGCTCTGAACCGGTGCTTTCTGATTATGATCCCTCAGCAGCTGTTGCTACGACAACACCCAGCAGCCAAGGCCAAAACAGCCTTTACACAAGCTCCAGCAAGTGAGTATCTCGCAACAGCTGGATCATTTTTCTTTATACATTTTCATGTGCATAATTCAGAAGTTTTGGCTACATCCATTAAAAAATGAGCCCCATAAACATTCAAATCACTTGGATTGTTTTGATATTGATGCTTTAAACTGCCGATTGTTTCTCAGTGAGCAGACATCAGTCCTGTCCAACCCCAGTCAGATGGAGCTGTACGAACAAAGAGCAAGCCAGACACGGCGCTACCCCCCTTCTGTGTCCTCCTCGCCACAAAAAGACATGCAGCCCAAAGTAAGAATCCCCAGTCCCGAACACCTTCAGCTTTTACCACCTGGAGTTTAAGGTGCAGTTTGCTCATCATTGGCCCTCTTGATATAATTGATTTTCTGACTTCAGTTACACCAAATTTAGGAAATACTGCTAATGGGTTGATGATCATCCAATAAGATTTCAGTATTCTCAGCTCTGTTAAAGTGATATTCACCCAAGAATGAAAATGGTAATTTACTCACCCTCATGTTGTTCCAAAACAGTATGACTTTTTCTTTTTTTCTTCTCTCTGTGAAACAAGATGTTAGGCAGAATGTTCACTTTCATTGCATCTTTCTCCATACATTGAAAGTGAGTTGTGATTGAGGCATTCGTAACATCTCTTTTTGTGTTCCAGCAAAGAAAGTCATATGGGTTTGGAAAAATATGAGGGTGCATAAATTATTACACAGTTTACCACAATATCAGTGCAGAAAATGCATTTAAGTCTGCAGATTCAGGCGAGAAAATTGTATATTTTGATTTTGCATTTGGTTCATGTACATTTTATTTAACTTTTTTCACAGAATGGGTTCAGTTCGATACAGACGTCACAATCTCTGGAAGGTATGACTTTAACAGAAAATGGTTTCAAAATAAGGCTCAGACATGAGATTTTTTTTTAAGTGCAGATTGAATTATATACAATTGTTTTTCCAGCTGCAGCAGGCTCTGCAGTACCTGTGAAACCAACTTCTGAATCAGTAGTCCCTCCTTTGGTTTCCAACATGGCCCCATTGGCTGACCCCTCTTCAGGTCCTCCATCCCTGCTGACCACATCCAATCAGTCCCCTCTCAGTGCTCTCGGCCATGAAGATGCCTCCCCCAGCTCATTGGCTCCACCTCAACACAATAAGTACTATGATGTTTTGTTGATGCATTATGTTTCAGTGTCCATCTATAACAATAGGGACACTAATAATGCTGTATGTCGCCCCTCAGCTCCCTACCTACACAACAGAACAGTTTGGCGCCGCCTTCAGTTCGCACTTCAAACACTGGTCTACTGGTGAGTTTGCAGTGTATTTATCAGGAAAGTTATTTTTACCTGCCTCACTTCCTACTACCTACATGGGCAGCTACTTTTGAGGCAGCATCCAAACCGAAATGGTTCTTCTTCAGAGACTGATTTGAATTTCTCTACATGGCCAGCAACTCTTAACTCTCAACTGTTAACAGTCACTCGTGTGCCACACCAAAAGCATTAAGGATTGGGCAAGATATGCAAATAACGCTTGCAGCTAATTTTGTTAGAGGCTGACATTGGCATTTGTTGCTAAGCTAATGACATGATACTCTTAACCAGAATAATAAATAGCCCACACAAATATTGAATGAAATGGACTATCTTTTCTTTTCAGTACTGAATATAATGTATTTATTATAAATACTTTTGACTACGTTATCTTGTATGAACATTTCCACTTTAGCTCATCACAATGCATTCTGGGATTATTTTATGCATGAAAGGTGCATACAATACTGCCTTCGATTTTGTCCAAACTATATTTTTGGTGTTGTGGAACAGCCTTTGTGTTGGGGGCGCAGCTACGATTATGATTCTTAAAAATACTATCTAGGTATGGAACAAAGCCTTGGTCCCAAATGAAATGTATCAAATTAAAATATTTTGAATGCAAAGTTTGACTGTTTGCAAAAGTTTTGTTTCATTGTTTTTGTTAATCTCTTATTTGCTCTCTTTGTTCTCCTTCCTTGTCTCTTTGTTAACCACCTCCTCCAACATAGCACCCAAATGTGGATGGTGATTCCAGCTTGCACACCCCGCCTTTCTCCTCTGTCTCTGCCGTGGTTTCTTCCTCTGTGCCCCTGTCCTCTTCCTCGACATCAGTGGCTCCCATCTCCAACACCGGCCCCGTCGCCCAGTCTTCATCTGTCAGTTTGGTCACAGCACAGTCCGCTCTGGGTCCGGTTAGCAGTCTGACCATGGGACTGAACAGTGGCGCTGGTGTTCCATCCATGGTCCCTCCCACAGCCGGTGCATCTTCCTCTGCAGCCTTGGCCACTGCTGCACCTGCATCGTCGTCCTCGTCTCGCAACACGGCTGCCTCAGGTGAGAAAATCATGGTGCGACGAATGATAGACCAGTGGAGTGTTCAGGAATTATGTTGGAACTGTAAAAATTATGACTGGTTTTAATTCAATTTTCTGTCGCTAGTGCCACAGAAATGAGACAGTTCACCTTTTAAAACGAGGATAAACGACAAACAATTTTATTTCTACAAAATGTATTATTGAACGCTATTATCAAAACAGGGAAAGCACCTCCAAACCTGCCTCCCGGTGTGCCGCCACTACTGCCTAATCCTTACATCATGGCTCCTGGCCTGCTTCACCCTTACGCAGTGAGTTTGTTTATTTATATTTTTACCCTTCCATTTCAGCACTAACGTCTCCTACGAATTACGTCAAGAACTTCAAAGCAACAAATATCACTAGATTATTGCCATGTTCATGTTTCTAACTGTGAGCATGCTTTGTATTTCAACACTTGTTCTCTCTTTGTCCTGCAGCCTCAAGTGTATGGCTACGATGACTTGATGCTACAGACCAGAATACCACTGGTGAGGAACTATTCGCATTTGATCAACTGAAGTATCTGACAGGATTTAACAGTACTGCTATTGTTTACGTTTGTGCAGTTTGAAGTTGTGACATTGTTTCCTATTCATCTACAGGACTATTACAGCATCCCATTTGCTACTCCAACCACAGCACTGACTGGCAGGGAAGGCAGTTTGACAAGTAACCCTTATTCTGGTAAGATACAATTTATTGTTTTGAAGTTGATTTCAGTTGTGTTAACATGCCATTTGGAGCACCTCATACAAACAGTGCGTATGGATCCTGTTCTTCAAACGTGGCTTACATAATTGGTCAAATGATCATGCAACTTATTCAGCCAAACAACCATATACTTCACTATATCTTCAAATGGTATAATTAACAATACCATTTGGGAATGTCATGGAATTTGACACATTTGGGATAAAAGGAATGTCTGAATGCACAATTAATGAAAATAAATTAATCATGATATGTACTAGTTTGATGATTAAACCACAAAAGGCTTAGATTTAATTAAACAACAGTCTGCATGTACTGTGCACTTCAAAGGGAATGTGTGAAGCCTGCAACTCGCGCTGTATCATGAGCATCACGTGTGTGTGGATGACAGAGCAGAGGACTTATTAACCTTTAAGTGCAATTATTAAATCTCTGCCTTTGCTTGTTTAATAAGCACATTATGCCATATAGCAAACTGCATATCTGACAGTAAGAAGTCTGCCATCTAAAAAATACAAACTGAAAGTGCTTCATTCGGTTTCCCGCCAAAATAAAAGCTCAATTTAACTAGACGTGTGAAAAGCGTAAACATATTACTACTGTATTATGAAATGTAATATTCTATGTAGTATTAATATATGAATAATAAAAACAATAGTTTTCATCAATGCTTTCACTAATTCTGTGATGCTTTGCTGTTCCACACTGTATTTGACAAACTATTACTTTAATATTGTGCTTTGTGGATCTGTATAGATGCTCTTTATTTGATAAAAATAATGCAATGGTATGTTGAAAAACTATAGCGAGTTGAGCAACGTCCAATGAAGGGCATAGAAATCCCAACACAACTGCAGACTCTGTCCTTTGTTTCCATGGCAACACCAGGGGCCAGTGCATGCTATTCAGTGTTCTCAGTTGTTTAATGATAAGCATCAGATTTTCAACCCACCTACTGGGGTGAAACAGTTCTCAGTAAAAAAAAAAATGAACCGCACTGTTCGCCACCCACAGTTTGGTAAGCATTTGCACCGTGGTTCATCTGCAGTCAAACAACGCATCTGTGTTGAAGAAAACACTGTTACAACCTCCGCTAATGCACCCGTGTCTCACGTGGGTCACCTTTCTACAGAGAATAGCTGTCCAATTAACTGTTAGTATGTTTAATCAGTTAATGACATCACAGTTCTTCATGCGTTGGTGTGTAGTTGAAAATGGCAAGCAGAGAACATAAGCCACTAATAGAAAAGCCCCCTACGTCATTCAAATCTCCTGTCTAGTAAGTTTTTCGATTTGCAGCCCTTAACAACAGTGATGGTCAAAAAACTTTACAAAACAGCCACTGTTTGCAGATCTTGCTCAATGCGATTGCCGTAATCTCATGGTAATACATTGAATGCACAGACAATAGCGCGCAACGCGCAGGTGATTCCGAAATGCACACATTCCCTTCAGTTTTTAAGCAGGCACTCGGTGCTCATTTGGACATATGTAAAACGATATCTAAAATGCTTGGATTGTTCAAAGATATGTTGCCCTACTCCATGGATGGAGATTTGATATTTCGGTGTATGATTAACACACCTGTACCGCGTTACAACATCCCTTCTCGTATCCGTTTTAACAGCGTTCTATAGTGATATACAGTTTCTGAATGTTGAGTTTGAAATGCTCTGTCGATGCGCATGTAGCACAATAATACAGTTCAGTTAATGTTGATTTAGTAATTAGAGTAAAAAAAAAAAAATAGTTTTAAGGACCCTAACAAAAATGAATCATGGTTTTATCATAGTAATATTATAGTAGTTATAACTGAACTAACTGCTGTAATTTATGGTCTTGATAGAATTAACCATGGTTTTACTATAATAATTTTGTAGTTACCATGACTGTATGAACCATGGTTAATTTTGTGGTTATGGTTTTACTAAAAATACCGTGGTGAATCTATGACTACTGTAGTAAAACTGTGATTTTTCATAAGGGCAAACCTGTTGAAGTGTTTAACAAGTTGAGTATTCTTCTGATTTGGCAGTAGTATTTATTTTCTGAGCTTAGCAAGTACAGAACCGTACCAAAACAGTGATACAAACCGAACTGAGAAAACTGGACAGTTACACCCCTACCAACTACTGACTCTTAGAACACCGCTGTATTTGTCACTAATTTACCCCCATTTGTATATAATTGGCTTTTGTCAACATGATTGACAACACTGCATCTGAATTCTCCTCTCTCTTTCCTAAAGCTGGTGACTTGTCCAAATTTGGCCGCGGTGATGCCTCGTCCCCTGCTCCCGCCACGACGCTGGCCCAGCCTCAGCAGACCCAGACTCAAACGCACCACACTACCCAGCAGCCCTTCATCAACCCAGCCCTTCCACCTGGATATAGTTATACCAGCCTGCCCTATTACACTGGTGTGCCCGGTCTACCCAACACCTTCCAGTATGGCCCTGCCATGTTTCCGGTAAGAGCTCTTTCATGGCCTTAAAGGAATAGTTCACCCAAAAATGAAAATCATTTTGAAAGTTATTTAAGTAAGTTGTTCCGAACTTTCATGACTGACTTTTGTGGAAAACAAAATGATTTGTTAGGCAGAATGACAATCTATAGAAAAAGATGGCATGAAATTTAATGGTGACTAAGGTTGTCAGTCCCTAACATCCTTTTGTGTTCCAGCCCCATAGAGTTATAGTGGAAAAGTATTCATAAACATATGTTGTCGTCTTTGAATTCTAAGAACATTGCCTATTTTTCAATGCTCTTCCAGGTGGCTCCTACCTCCTCAAAACAGCACGGTGTGAATGTTGGTGTCAACGCCTCAGCCACGGCCTTCCAGCAAGCGAGCGGCTACGGATCACATGGATACAGCACTGGTAATGCTTTTTCTTTTGTCAGCCCGCACACGAAGCTTAATGCCTTGTGCTGAAACTGTCAGTTCTCAGATCAGAATTAGTCCAGATTGCAAATCCATGATCATTGACATTTCTCAGTTTGTTTACTTGTTTAAAAAACACTCCTAGTAGGTTTTCAAGCCATGTTTAACTATATTAGCTTAGTCACCTCTTCAGATTGGATTGTTGAAAGAATCTAAACGTTTCCAATGCTTCATCATTTGTTAAATGTGTTTTCAATACCAGGTGATTTTTCAACAAAAACTATTACAATCACACAGAGTCAACTCTTATTTTCAGTCACAGCACTTAATTTTTAATTGTTGATCCAAGTAGTGGGGTTGCAGTGGTGTAGTTTTGGCAGTTGAGGGTTGTACCTCTTAGGAAGTCGTGGACACAAATTGATGCAGAGCTGTAAGAATATGGCCAACCTTAAAGATTATTTTAAGAGCGAATAACCTTGAGAATCCTTAATCTTTTGCCTATATGGCTTTTTCACTCCAATCCCAGTTGTGACGACAAATTACACCAGAGTTTGGGTGCAAACAGACTAAAAAGCCTCAAATTGCCACCCATCTTTAGACTGGTGGTGACATTAGAGCTTGTTTAATTCCAGGGGTGGGTGGGTTTCTGTGGAACCAGTTATGTGAGGACAATGAGGTGGTAGGGTGGCTGCTTGATTGAGGGTGGTGGGTCCACACATGCTTTCCACACGCTGCTTGCTTTTATCCATCCACCTCTTTTGAGCACCGTTTGTGGCATCCTCATCCCTTTGCTTTTCTTTGCTCTCTATTCAGATCTATCCTTTTCCTTAGATCTTCTCCATTTTTATTTTTACTGGTGTTGTATCTCTTCTTTCCTTGTATTTTTATTTAGGCTTATTTAACATAATTCTCTCATGTCTTCCAACTTTGTTAGTCCAGATGTTCTCATTTTTATTCCCACTGTCCATTTCTATTCCTTTCAGGAAGTGTCTTTCCATCTCATTCATCTAATCTTTTGTTCTTACCATCATCCAACACACTTCCCGGGTTAGATCCCTCCCCCCAGCTTGCTGCTTCCTTGCCTCCATTCCTGTGCTCTGTCCCTTTCACTCCTTCCCTCTGGCCCTGTGTGTCTAATGCTGTGGGGCTGTGGCTGTGTGTGTCTGACCGTTTGCAGGCTATGAGGATTTGGGCCAGGCTTCAGCAGGGAGTGGGGATTTCTGTAAGGGCGGTTACAGCACCGCCATTGCTGCCGCTGCAGCTGCTGCTTCCGCGCAAAACAAGCCCGCCAGCTCTGTCACCGGGCCCGGAGTGGGTGAGTGCTGCCTCACCCTAAGACCCCATTTTCCTTTCCTACTCCCTTTTCTTTCTAATGCTCTCTCTCTGTCTCTCTCCTCATTGCTCCTAACTTACTACTGGTCGAGCTTGATAAAGACATGGCAGCCTATGGTAGACTGCCTGGATTCAACCGTTTACTTACCTCTTTCCATGCAATGAACAGTGTATGGTGGAGAGGATGTGGACTTGCGTGCGTGCGTGCGTGCGTGCGCGCATTGCACAGATGCACGTAATCGGTCTCATTCACAGACACCCTGTGATTTTTCCATTTTATAATGGAATAAATATGATCAATTATGGGAACAGGAAATACATCATACCGATCAGCTTGTCATGTGTCACAAGGTTGGAAAAGTCTCAACTTGTAAAATGCAACACATCAGTTGCACACTCAAACTATTGTCTTGAGCCAAGTTAACCGCTTGCATCACTCTGTGAGGAATATTTCAAGGTCTGTGCACTGTTGTGTTTGGGGTTTTTTTTAATCAGGATTATTGCTGTAAGTAATGATATTCCATATTCTGTAAGTTTCATGAAAGTAATAAGGGCAATCAATCTTTGCCGCTTAAGTAGAATATATTCATAGCATTTTCTCTTCATGTACAGAATATGAAACATTATATAGTTACTTACTGCAGATGATCCTGATTAAAATGAGCCACAAAAAAGGTAATGCGATGCATAGATCACAGAGTGACGTGACATGCTTTTAAAGGCTTTAAACACTATTGGCAGTAGTTCCACATTTGCTGTGATTTAACAATATTTAGATTTTCCTAGTTATTGTCCTATAATATATCGTCTGCCAATATATCATGCACCCCTACCTGTGACTTAAGTCAAGACTGTCTTAAGTACTATAATGCTGCTTTAAGACATTTAAAAGGGGGTTCTTAGTGGATGAAAGAGATTATCTTCTGTTTAAAGTATTTCATGTTTATATTAATAGATTTGTCCAGCTTGTCACTTTTCAGTGTTTATCAAATGGCATTTAGACTTGCATGTCAAGCCCTTCAAGCTTGATCGCGGGCTAAATGAGTGGCATTTGAAATTAGAATGTGTCTGTTTATTATATTTAAAGATGTACTTCAGAATAGCATTTTTAATTTTATTTATTACTGAGAGAGAGAGAGAGAGAGAGAGAGAGAGAGACCTTTCAGATGTGGCCAAAAAAATGTATGGTTTACAAGGATGTTGATGGTAGAATCATAGTAAACATGTATTGTAAACTTTTATAGAGGAAGGTGTTATGTATTTATGGGTTTAAATTGGTTAAATTAATTTAGTCAGCTCCTTTCCTCTTTAAGAACAAATTTTTTTACTGTTTACACGTTTTGATAAAGTTTCTGATAAAAACTTGTATATAAAACATCCCTTTTTCTTTTCTTTTTTTTTCTGTGCATCATTGCTCTTGAGAGTCCAGTGGAAAGTGTAATAGAGGAGGGGAAAAAAACATTTGTTTACATTTAAATGGCAGAAAGAGATGCCAGACATTACAAACTCAGCAAAAAAAGAAACGTCCCTTTTTCAGGACACTGTATTTTATTTGGATTTTTACAAAAATATCTTTAACTTTACAGATCTTTATTGTAAAGGGTTTAAACCATGTTTATCATGCTTGTTAAATGAACCATAAACAATTAATGAACATGCACCTGTGGAACGGTTGTTAAGACACTAACAGCTTACAGACGGTAGGCAATTAAGGTCAGTTGTAAAAACTTAATTGCCTTTCTACTGAGTCTGTCCCTGCTCATCTGCGTGAACGTGCCTTAGGCATGCTGCATGGAGGCATGAGGGCTGCAGATGAGGCCAGGGCAATAAATTGCAATGTCCGTACTGTGAGACGCCTAAGACAGCGCTACAGGGAGACAGGAAGGACAGCTGATCGTCCTCTCAGTGGCAGACCATGTGTAACAACACCTGCACAGGATCGGTACATCCGAATATCACACCTGTGGGACAGGTACAGGATGGCAACAACTGCCCGAGTTACACCAGGACCGCACAATCCCGCCATCAGTGCTCTGACTGTCCGCAATAGGCTGAGAGAGACTGGACTGAGGGCTTGTAGGCCTGTTGAAAGGCAGGTCCTTACCAGACATCATTGCGCCTATGGGCACAAACCCACCTTCGCTGGACCAGACAGGACTGGCAAAAAGTGCTCTTCACTGATGAGTCGCGGTTTTGTCTCACCAAGGGTGATGGTCGGACTCGCGTTTATCCTCGAAGGAATGAGTGTTACGCCGAGGCCTGTACTCTGGAGCGGGATCGATGTGGAGGGTCCGTCATGGTCTGGGGCGGTGTGTCACAGCATCATCGGACTGAGCTTGTTGTCATTGTAGGCAATATCAACGCTGTGAGTTACAGGGAAGACATCCTCCTACCTCATGTGGTACCCATCCTGCAGGCTCATCCTGACATGACCCTCCAGCATGACAGTGCCACCAGCCATACTGCTCATTCTGTGCATGATTTCCTTCAAGACAGGAATGGCAGTGTTCTGCCATGGCTAGCAAAGAGCCCGGATCTCAATCCCATTGAGCACGTCTGGGACCTGTTGGATCGGAGGGTGAGGGCGAGGGCCACCCCCCCCCCCCAAGAAATGTCTGGGAACTTGCAAGTGCCTTGGTTGAAGAGTGGGGTAACATCTCACAGCAAGAACTGGCAAATCTGGTGCAGTCCATGAGGAGGAGATGCACTGCAGTACTTAATGCAGCTGGTGGCCACACCAGATACTGACTGTTACTTTTGAACCCCCACCCACCCCTTTGTTTAGGGACACATTATTCCATTTCTGTTAGTCACATGTCTGTGAAACTTGTTCAGTTTATGTCTTAGTTGTTGAAACTTATGTTCATACAAATATTTACACATGTTAAGTTTGCTGAAATTAAAAGCAGTTGAAATTGAGAGGATGTTTCTTTTTTTTTTTTTGCTGAGTTTATGTACTTTTTACAGAAGTCCTTTCCAAACTGTTAATGAAACTAAAAGGTTTTCATCTTAAATATTGCCTCTTGGCATTAATTTACTGGATTCTCAATTTTATTCTTTTAGATAGTTGATGGAATTTGTTTTAATCGCAAACATTACAAGGGCAGTCTACAAAATCTGAGATTTTATTTTATCCCAGTGAAATACTTTTGAAATATGGACACCAGATTAGTTTGTCTTTTATAATAATATGGAAATTACTGAATGTCTGCATACTACCACTGAATTTAATTTGCAAGTTTCAGCAATCACCATTCTGTGTTTTGACTTCTGCTTTAGGGGTCTCAGTGACATCCAGCAACACGGGAGTCCCTGACATTTCAGGGTCTGTTTACACAAAGACGCAGGTGAGCACACTTGTTGGATTTAGTCATCTGATTAACTCGAAGTCTTATTTCACCAAGTGTTTGATTTTTGTCAATACTAAAGTACCTTGATCTGCCCTCTTCAGTCTTTTGAGAAGCAGGGTTTCCACACAGGAACTCCCAGCGCTTCCTTTAGTTTGCCCTCAGCACTTGGGAGTGGCGGCCCTATCAACCCTCCGGCTGCACCTGGCTACGCTCCAGCTCCCTACATGCACATCCTGACCCCCCACCAGCAGCCCCACTCTCAGATGCTCCATCACCACATGCAGCAGGATGGACAGGTGAGCATGCACCTGTGTTTCAAATATCTGTCACCTTTTGCCTGGTTTTAAATTAGTAGTCAGTTTATAATGTGCAACAGGGTTCTTGGTTTTCAGTGTAAAAAATCTCCTTCAATTTATCCATTTTTAATGATAACATTTAAGGGGGTTTCTTCAGCTTTGGGCAATTGTGAACTTCTAAAAAGTAAAGAGTGTGAAAAGTAAATTCACACTCACCTTTTTGATTTTTTTTTTGTCTACTGACAATGTCCAACAGTGTATGTACATGCATCACTCAGACATTTTTGTCTGAAAGTCATGTAAATAAAAAAAAAAATTGCCATGATACCAGTGTTTCTGGAGTACCGGTAGTACTGACTCAAATCTTCACCAGCATGCTGTCTGACTGACACATGACTGCTTCCAAATGCTCACACACAAATTTGATATTTGGAGGAGGGGAAAGTAATGCACAATCAAATTAAAATCATGATATGTCCTAGTGATTATTAAACCACAAAAGGCTGCAATCTTAGTCTACATTAGCTGCGTGCTTTTAAGTGAATGTGTGAAGTCGATCGGTCATACACTGGAAACTCCACAGACACTGAGTATCATGTGTTGTATGAGATAATAGAGCAGAGAACTCAGCCACTGTGAAGTGCACAGCACTTGTAGACTATATATTTATGTAATTAAATCACAGAATTTGCACTTAAAGCTTCCATCAAAAACACTTTAAAATAAAAGCTAGATGCCTGAAATGGAAGAAATTCCAACAGAAATATATTACAACTGTAAAGTAAAATGTAGTATTCACTGTAGTAGTAGTAAATAATAATAAAATTTAAGCAATATATCACAAGCAAAAGTGCTGTTGTACTGAAAAGTTTGGTTAAAAAAAAAATGCAATAGTATGTTGAAAAGTAATTGTTAGGGGTTCAAGCGCTTAGCGCTGAAACCCTATTGTAATTGTTAAGATTATTATTATTCCGCCATAAAACTGATCGGACAAAGGGGTGCCAAAACGTTTGAAAAGGGTGGTCTGTTTGTACTAAAATGGCTATAACGCCCGAAAAAAAAGTTGATTTTACTCTTAGATTTTGAAACTCGGTACACGTGTATGAGCTCAATCTGAGGTCACAGTAAAAAAAAAAAAAAAAAAACAGCAGAGTTTGGCCACTTGGTGGCGCTATAACACGAAAACCTGAAAACAGCTCTACGCAATCATTAGTCTGAGTTGAAAATCGGCATGCAGTGTCTTTGTACAAGGTGCCATGACTGTCTATGAGGACATTGGCATATTTAAAAAAAACATGGCCGCCATCGGCCAATGAAGTTTGAGCACCTATTAGACAAGGTTATCGGAAGCTGATCGGCACAAAACTCTGTGGGCCTGTTCGACTCCTGGCCCTAGAGGTCTGTGAGAAATTTGAAAGAAATCGGCTAATAGTTTTACGCCTCTGTAATCATGTGGTGTTTCACACATACAATGGCTGTGTCCCAATACAAAGGCCACACCTTCGAAGGCCGCGAAGGTTGGACTGAGCATTGTTAATTGGGACAGTCTAGCCTACGGAGGACTGTTCTTGTCGCCTAACAACTGTGACAGCTGCCGAGTGACTAACGTTTGTACTGGACCTTTTTGAAAGTTATATTAAACTGTCTGAAAACAAAACCGGGTTCACAAACTAAGCATTTTCACCATGGTCCATTTCTGTATATAATAAAGAGTATAAACTATTTAAAATCGCATCTTGAATCACTAAAGTTTTTTTTTTTTACATTTGTATCATTAGATACTTGAGTAAGTTGAAACCCAATACTTACGTTTAAAAGTGTAATTCGGCAATATCTCTCAAAAAAAAATCCTGTCGTCACTGGCGCGCAATGAATTCTGGGGTAGGCAAGGCCGCGAAGGATCCATCTGTTGTATCCTTAATTTCACTGGAAAAGGACACATTTGGAGGCCGCATTTGAAGGAACCTTTGAATTGGGACATTTGTTGCGCAGCAGTGACGCAGTCGGGCTTCAAATGCGACCTTTGAAGGATGCAGCCTCTGAATTGGGATGCTGCTATAATTCATATAATTTGTTAGATGATCTCTTACTGAACAACTTTGCCTCAAGAACCACTGCTGTCAATCAAATCGTTCATTAAATATTCACGATTATATAAAAAAACCTACTTTTGTGAGCTAGTCCTAGGTTTTTTGCTCAACCTCAATAAAACCAATGCAGTACAATTCTCTGGACTCCTGTCAATAATTATCAAAAACAAATGTTGAACTTTACCCTTTGGGTAGCTATAACAGTGTCATTTAGAAAATGGGAGTGGTCAAGTGTACAAATAAGCCCATAATTCCTAAACAAAAACTCAGAACTTTACGAAATTAGGTGAGCACATGCAACACATGATTCTAAACAAGCATGCAGACATTTATGGAGATCGGACCATAGGTGGCGCTATGAGCTTTAAAAAGCTTTAAAAACCATGTCTTAGTAGATTGCCTGTATTGGCTGTAAATGGTCTATTCCATCTATGATCTAGGTGGTTACATGCTTGCTAAATAAAACATGATACCTTTTTATGTATGTGCTTAAAGGCCTTAAACAGCTTGAACCCCGTTAATTGCTGCTCGCAGCTATATTTCTATTTTCATTGTTAAAAGATTTAGGAATTTGAGGATGACAAAATTAAACGTTTTCTTAATGGAATTCTGATAAAATGGGGAAAACGCGGGATTTAGGACAAAATGAATTTCACTAGGGTCCTACTTAAAAAGCAATGCATACTTAATTGAGAAACACAAAGAAAAAATGCACTGGTTTTAAATTATATACATTGAAATGTAACTTTAAATTGACTGAAGGAGTGTTCAATAGCACATTACCATATTTTTCCTGTGGTATTGAAATTGGTATTGAACCGTGAAATTTCGGAGGTATTGGTACTGACAATTGACTCCGTTGCCTGTCAGTTCATTTATTTTTAAGCTGTCTTGGCACTGCCAAGTATTTTTCCCCATTCATTTGTTTTCATAGAGATTTCATAAAAATCCTTCATAAGTGTTCTAAGCCATTAACTAAACCAACCAGCTTTAAAATGAATTTACAAACTTTGATTTGAAGTAAAGAAGTATTTGAAAATCAGACAAAAAGACAAAGGTACAAGACTTTGTACTTGCCATCATTCATGAGGGCACGAAAAACAATCCTATTAAGCATTGTGAATGATGTAATTAACTTAAAAATGATACAAGTATAAAACTAATGATTAATTGAAAATACAGAAACTTTTTTTTGCAAAAGATTCAGATCTTTGCAAATATACAACTAGATTGAGGGTGAAAGGAGGCCAACTCGGTTGTTTCATTCACAGGTGGGCTTTGTAGCCCACGATCTGCGATTCTGGGACATGAAAGGGCCCGTTGAAGAAACATCCATAACTTCCACGAACTGACCTATGATGAGCTCCAAGGTTAAGCAATGATATTAGTCTGATTTCAGCTTCTTTTAATAGTATAATAATCATTCTCTGAGGAACTACACTACCCACAATCCCAATGAGAGATTCACCAGTCAGAGAAGTTGCTTTTACAGTTGTAAGGAAAATAATCAAGGATTTTTTTTTTTTTTTTTTTGCTTCAAATCAAAGTGTGTAATGATGTGATTTATCTCCGAGCTGATTGGTTCATATCCTAGACCTCCTTTGTTGAAGGATTTTTAATCATTACATAGAAAATTCATTGCGAAAATACCAGAACCAAAGCCACTGAAAAAGAGGGCAGTCACTGTTGCGCTTTACTTGATTTAAAAGTGATTTGACTTTTTTTTTATTTTTTCATTTATTTATTTTTTTTCCTCCTTTTTATTAGAGTGGCTCTGGACAGCGCAGTCAGAATGCCTCCATTCAACAGAAGTCGCAGATCAACAAGTCTGGTTACAACAGCTACAACTGGGGAGGCAATTAACACCCCTTCCTGCCCTGTCTGGTGTTCCAAAGGCTGGATTAGTGGAACATCTCCTTCTCCCCAGAAATCTCCCCTTTTCTCTTTCCTCCACGACGCTGCTGCTCCTCTCTCTGTGCAGTCACCCTGCAGTACCACCTCTATTCTCCTGGTGGTGCTGTCTTAAGAGAGCTAGCACTGTAAGGCGCCGATTGAGGAGGGGCCACGGGGGAGACGTCCTAATGGGGAGGTTCGCGCGAGTATGTGGATAGTTACTTAGGCCTTCAAGAGCTGAGTATTGAGTATTTGGAGTTTGTATTGTTAAAGAATGTGTAAGCACCTACCCCGTTTTTCTTTCTGGCATATGTAACATAGATCTGTTTTCTAAAAGGACAAATGTTTAATTTCTTTTTCCTTTTACTGGTTGATGAAATGAAAAAGAGAGGTTTGATCAAGGGAGATAGGGCTGGATTTTTTTTTTTTTTTTTTTTTTTTTTTTGGTACACGCCATTTTGTTCTTTCCCTCTTTTCTGCTTCTTGCTTGAGGACTTGCAATCCAAATGTACATTTTCGCCTCTTATTCTCCCCTGCAATGAGTTTTTACCAAATTTTAGTTTGGAAGAAGGAAGATATCCCTCTAAATCGGCTAATGCAGTTTGTGAAGTTTATTTTTTACCAAATATAAATGGATATACAGAAAAATGTATAGATGAGCTCACAGGCTTCAGATCTGTTCTGATTTTGTGTGTGTGTGTGCGCGCGCGTGCGTTTGGGGTTTTTTTTGTGTGTGTGAGAATGTGTCATCAGGGTGGCCAGTGTATGAATGTTTTCTTAATCTTTAGGCTTAAATGTGTATTCCTTTTAATTCCTTTATTGAAGCCTTGTACCCTCAATTTGTGAGAAGTGCACTGGTCACCTTAACTTTTGTTCCCCCTGTTATTTTTTTCCATTGAACCATTCTCCTTATTGCAGGGAGACTGGATTGTTAGGGTTAGTTTACCCAAAAATGTGAATGTCATTTGCTCACCCTCATGTTCTAAAGCCGAATGACTTTTCTTCCACGGAACACACAAGGCAGAATGTTTTCCTCAGTCCCCATTCACTTTCATTGTATGGGGAAAAGATGCAATTAAAGTAAACTGTAATCGATTGTCAGTCCCTAACATTCTGCCAAACATCTCCTTTGTTTCAAACCAAGAGACCTTCATGGTTTGGAAAAATGTGAGGGTCAATGATCATTTATTTTTGGGTTAACTATCCCTTTAAGGCATGGGTTTGACCTCAGCGTTTTGCCACAGGCGTGAAATTTTTTTTCTAATTTGTTTGGGGTTGTGTTGTACCAGAGAGGTCAAAGTTTCCATAGGCCACCTTATGTGTGCAAGTGTCTTTCCACAGCCTTTTTTGTCATACCTGAAGTCATTCTCCCCTTAATATGCACCACTTTCTGTACCCAAATATATTCTTTTAGTAATATGATACTTAGGAAAGTGCTGATGGACAGAATTGTACTATGGGTATCTCTTTTTTTTTTTTTTTTCTTTGTCAGTGACTTTTTGTACTTTGTGTTTTAAAAAAGGATTTAAATGGATAAAATTTTCTTGTAAATTATATATATATATATATATATATATATATATATATATATATATATATATATATATATATATATATAAAACAAGTACTGTAGTCTGTTTGATGGCTTCTTTTTTCCCCTTTCAAATCCTTACACAGACTTGTTAGCATTTTGTTTCATAATGTTTTTTTATTTTGTAAAAATATATATAAATATTAAGTAAATAAACAAAGACATTTTCATCATTTTTCGATGTGAATGTCTTTTTTAAGAAAACCAAGTTTGTGTGCCTTTTAACTGCAGTCTGCTTGTTTGTATCAGAAGTTTAAACCGTTCAATTATTAGGAGTTATTTTGCCTTGCAAGTTATGCTAAGCCAGTACACTATAAAGTTAGACAAAATTGACTATGAAACCTAATAAGACCTGCTCGGACAGTAACTTTTTTTTTTTTTTTTTTTTTATTATATGAGAACCTTCATTGTTAAAATATCTCAGTTCATTATTCATTCATTCAAATAGGAAGTGCATTTGTGATTTCATCTTACAACTAAATGTTCCCTTGTGATATGTGGTAAACATTTGATAAACAATTATATTTATGTTTCAATGGTGAGCTGCCCTGTGGGCTAGAATTAATGGTGAAATTTATGCAAACATTCACAATCCTAGTTTGTCTCTAACATTTCATTTGAAGTAATCTGATACAAATTTATATATATTCATACAGTTGAAGTCAGAAGTTTACATACACCTTAGCCAAATACATTTAAACTGAGTTTTTTTTTCCACAATTCCTGACATTTCGTACAAAACAGTCATAGAAAACATTCCCTGTCTTAGGTCAGTTAGGATCACTACTTTATTTTAAGAATGTAAAATGTCAGAATAATAGTAGAGAGAATAATTTATTCTAGCTTTTATTTCTTTCATCACATTCCCATTGGGTCAGAAGTTTACATACACTTTGTTAGTATTTGGTAGCATTGCCTTTAAATTGTTTAACTTCAAACGTTTTGGGTAGCCATCCACAAGCTTCTCACAATAAGCTGCTGGAATTTTGGCCCATTCCTCCTAACAGAACTGGTGTAACTGAGTCAGGTTTTTAGGCCTCCTTGCTCATACACATTTTTTCAGTTCTGCCCACAAATTTTCTGTCAGGTTAAGGTCAGGGCTTTGCGATGGCCACTCCAATACTTTGACTTTGTTGCCACAACTTTGGAGGTATGCTTGGGGTCATTGTCCATTTGGAAGACCCTTTTGCGACCAAGCTTTAACTTCCTGGCTGATGTCTTGAGATGTTGCTTCAATATATCCACAAAATTTTCCTTCCTCATAATTTCATCTATTTTGTGAAGTGCACCAGTCCCTCCTGCAGCAAAGCACCCCCACAACATGATGCACAACAACATGCTTCACGGTTGGGATGGTGTTCTTTGGCTTGCAAGCCTCAACCTTTTTCCTCCAAACATAATGATGGTCATTATGACCAAACAGTTACAATTTTGTTTCATCAGACCAGAGGACATTTCTCCAAAAAGTAAGATCTTTGTCCCCATGTGCACTTGCAAACTAGTTTGGCTTTTTTTATGGTGGTTTTGGAGCAGTGGCTTCTTCCTTTCAGGTTATGTAGGACTAGTTTTTCTGTGGATCTAGATACTTGTCTACCTGTTTCCTCCAGCATCTTCACAAGGTCCTTTGCTGTTGTTCTGGGATTGATTTGCACTTTTCGCACCAAACTGCGTTCATCTCTAGGAGACTCCGCGTCTCCTTCCTGAGCGGTATGATGGCTGCGTTGTCCCATGGTGTTTATATTTGCGTCTCTTGTTTGTACAGATGAACTTGGTACCTTCAGATGTTTGGAAATTGCTCCCAAGGATGAACCAGACTTGTGGAGGTCCACAGGTACACCTCCAATTCAGTACACCTATCATAAGCAAATTGCCTAAAGGCTTGACTTAATTTTCTGGAATTTTCCAATCTGCTTGAAGTCACAGTTAACTTAGTGTATGTAAACTTCTGACCCACTGGAATTGTGATATAGTCAATTAAAAGTGAAACAATCTGTCTGTAAACAATTGTTGGAAAAATAACTCTTGTCATGCACGAAGTTGATGTCCTAAACAACTTGCCAAAACTATAGTTTGCTATTATGAAATCTGTGGAGTGGTGAAAAAATAAGTTTTAATGACTTCAACCTAAGTGTATGTAAACTTCTGACTTCAACTGTATAAAATATAATAGATAGATATTGAAATTGCGTGACTTGATCATGAATAAATGTTTTGTTATACCCTTGCCTCGAGCAATATTTTCAGAATTTAGTTGAACTGAAGTGGAGGAACTGATTTACAATCTTCAAGAAAAAAGTGATACGTGGCCATTGTTTAAATACCTTTATTACACTAGTATATTATATATATATTAGACAACCATGATTTTGAATGTGATATCCGATTCTTGAACAAATCTTTTGAGTCAGATCTTTCTAATGAATCAGTTGATTTGTTTTGGTCAGACTCGTAAAGAGCCGGTTTATGGCTTGATTGGATGAACATTTTATTAACATGCGTACGACAGAGTTGGTTTTAATGTAATATCAGCGGATAGATGTCAATTATTTTTATTATAGTTTTTTTGGTAAATTGAATCTATCTAAATAACAGCAAATCTGGACACACAAATTTACAAAAACCTTTATTAACCCTAAAACAGGCAATGTGCACCACAAGATATGAGAGAGTTTATCACCCAATCTTCTTATCATTTATCATAGTAGGGTCTGTTTTGAGTATCATCTGTTTTGGGTCACATGAGTTGGTTCACATTTTCTGTGATCCTTAAATCAGCCTGATCTAAAAATCAACATTGCCCATGGTGCAGGGCATGCTGACTTTGATAATTAATTATATATTAATCTTCAGTAAAAAATAAAAAGAATAAAACTGCTAAGGTTAATTGAGAACATTGTCTTAAGATGTGGAAGAAGAAAATTAAGTCATATGTTGTTCATGCTTTTATTTAGCACATTTTGAAGTGTGCGTATCCCCTGAGATATGTCGGCAGATTAAGGGAAGAAAAAGGGTTAATCCACAATATTACATTTACACGTCATACATGCAACCTTAAAGCTAAACTTTTCTCAGTTTTGTTACACAGTGCTGGGTAGTAATGGATTACATGTAATATGTATTACATAAGATTACAAAAATCAAGTACTTGTAATTGGATTAATTACATTTTAAATATAGTCAGACTACAGTTACTTTTTATGGATTACATATTAAGAAGGCAATGGCAGTAAATTGTTAATTTATAGATCGCCCTAATCATTCTTTTCATTCTAAATCAGCATACCACTGATATACCTAGCAACGTCATTGCTGTTGATTTTATGCTCATGAAAAAAAAATCAGATCTTCTTAAACTACTTCAAAGAGTTCTCTTCAAAAAATCCTCCACGTGCAGCAATGAAAGCTATGCAGATCCTTGGCATTCTAGCTGTCAGTTTGTCCAGATACTCAGGTGACATTTCACTCCACACTTCCTGTAGCACTTGTCATAGATGTGGCTGTCTTGTCGGGCACTTCTCACGCACCTTACAGTCTAGCTGATCCCACAAAAGCTCAATGGGGTTAAGATCCATAACACTCTTTTCCAATTATCTGTTGTCCAATGTCTGTGTTTCTTTGCCCACTCTAACCTTTTCTTTTTGTTTTTCAGTTTCAAAAGTGGCTTTTTCTTTGCAATTCTTCCCATAAGGCCTGCACCCCTGAGTCTTCTCTTTACTGTTGTACATGAAACTGGTGTTGAGCGGGTAGAATTCAATGAAGCTGTCAGCTGAGGACATGTGAGGCGTCTATTTCTCAAACTAGAGACTCTGATGTACTTATCCTCTTGTTTAGTTGTACATCTGGCCTTCCACATCTCTTTCTGTTCTTGTTAGAGCCAGTTGTCCTTTGTCTTTGAAGACTGTAGTGTACAACTTTGTATGAAATCTTCAGTTTTTTGGCAATTTCAAGCATTGTATAGCCTTCATTCCTCAAAACAATGATTGACTGACGAGTTTCTAGAGAAAGCTGTTTCTTTTTTTGCCATTTTTGACCTAATATTGACCTTAAGACATGCCGGTCTATTGCATACTGTGGCAAATCAAAAACAAACACAAAGACAATGTTAAGCTTCATTTAACAAACTAAATAGCTTTCAACTGTGTTTGATATAATGGCAAGTGATTTTCTAGTACCAAATTAGCAATTTAGCATGATTACTCAAGGATAAAGTGTTGGAGTGATGGCTGCTGGAAATGGGGCCTGTCTAGATTTGATCAAATGACTTTTTTCAAATAGTGATGGTGTTGTTTTTTACATCAGTAATGTCCTGACTATACTTTGTGATCAGTTGAATGACACTTTGGTGAATTAAAGTACCAATTTCCTTCCGAAACAGCAAAATATATATATATATAAAACTTGCAATAAACCGCTTTTTACAGCATGTAATTATTTTGACTTATTTTGAAGCGTTTTTCCAGAAGCAGGTGGAAAGATATCGCAAGTTTCATTGGTGTTCTTCCTCTGCTGGAGCTCTGATGAATCTGTTTGTTATGATTTTATTTATTTAAAGTAGTAATTTTGACGCGGCTGAGCGACAGTGTGTCAAATAAACCAGAACAATTATGATAATAAACTGAATAACAGTTCCTGTTATGATTCAATATGTTCAAATCTATTTTTTTGGGCTTATTATTTATTAATATTTCATTTTACTTAAAGGTACAATAAATATAAAAAGAAATAAGATCTGTTATGTGCTGTCTGCCTCTTAAAGGGATAGTTCAACCCAAAAAATGATAATTTACTCACCCTCATGCCATCCCAGATGTGTATGACTTTCTTTCTTCTGCAGAATGCAAATGAAGATTTTTAGAAGAATATCTCAGCTCTGTTGGTCCATTTAATGCAAGTGAATGGTGACCAGAACTTTGAAGCTCCAAAAAGCACATTAAGGCAGTATAAAAGTAATCCATACGACTCCAGTGGTTACACTTACCTAATTTCCAGAACTGATATACTAATGTTCCGTTATTTATAACTATGGATTAATATATATTCTTCTGTAGCAGTAGAACTTGTGCTTAAAGTGGATTTATAATGCATTTCTTTTATTCAATCTGTTTTAATCAGGGACACCTTTTTGATGGGATGATGCATGATGAGGGCCTGTTTGACGTTGCCTTCAGATTTGGTTTCAGTTTCTGTCCCAGTGGGATGCACTTCGTGGAACCTCAGGCATTCGAGCAGATCTTTAAAGAGATGGAGATCTTTGCTGGTCCTGGCTGCTTTGATGAGCAGTATGGGTTCGGAGACAGGGGTATGTTTGCTCCATTTTCTATGATAATGATGGATCCATTTAAGTTGCTGGGCTTTTTTTTCCTGTTTCGTACAAACTATATTTCCAGGAGACACCAGCTGAGTTCGGAATGGCTTACTACCCATTAGAGCTGCACAATTCTGGATAAATCGAGAATCATGGTTTATTTGCTTAGAATAAAAATCACGATTCTCTCACGATTCTGAAGAAAAATGCTTATTTCAGTGATTTACAAAACTTGGACATAAGAGTATTAAACAGAGTAACATATAATTTACTAGAGGTTCTGACAAAATGTTCTCTGCTTCAGTCTATGCAAAAATGCAATAAAGTTGTTAATCAAATATATAAATTACAACAAACACATTATAAACCAAGCAGCACCTTGTGATTATTGCAAAAAAAAAAAAAAAAAATTAAAATACAAAAAATCCTGTTAAAAAAACTGCATAATAAATAATAAAAATAAAACAATTTAACCTGTTTCTCACATGCTAAGTAAAAAGCAAAACGAGCAGAAAAAGCTTCATTAACAGTTCTATGTTAACTTGGTATTGCACTTGTAAGCAAATATGCAATAAAACAGTTATTTTACAGAAGTTTTGTTTTTAAAAATAAATATAAAAAATGTAAATTAAACCAATGAGGCCTTCAGTGTTTCTCTTGTAAAACTTGCTTCAAGCTTGTAAAGGAATTATTCAAGAGCAAGTAATTAAATATCTCGTCAAGACAGCGCAGATTTAATCCCGTCTGTTTACACTGTTAATTCATTAACAGCTTTATTTACATTAATATCACCTAAAGAGAGGTATTTTGATTAAGAACAGTGCTTCATCACAATACACAAGTGCATAGGCAGACACACGCATGTGAGTGTTTGAGAGCAGCCGGCTGTGATCAAACAGTGCACGGGTAGCGAATTTAGTCAGATCTTGGTAATGCTGGTATATTTGTAGCATCAGTGGCTATTAAAATATTGAACTGAACAGAGATTGTCACACTCCTATCTAATCGTGGCTGCACCCTGCAGTTTGTAAACCACTATGCTGGACAAATGTCTTTGGCTGGACAGCGTCTCTTGCAGGAGCGCTGTGTTTTGTATTTGCTATATAAAGTTTATCAACACTTAAAAACACATCTTGAAGGGAATTTCTAATTTAAATTTGACTGCCTTACAAATGCATGCCACTGGAACTTTAATATACATTGCAGAATCGTTGTCATTTAGAAATGAGATCACGTGAGTGTCTGAATCGAGATCGCGACCTTTTAACGATAATCATGCTGCTCTACTACCCATACTACTGTTACTTTTTCTGCAATATCTATCTATGGCAAAATAGTAAGAGTAGTATCGTAGTATGCCATTCTGAACTCGGCCATGTACTGATTTTATAAACATCCATAACTGCTCCTTAATTTACGTTTTCACCAAAATCTCTTCATGTCATTATTTTTTCTCCCATCTTCTCTTTTTCCTGGAGTTTTACACCATGATATGCTGTTCAGTTTGTAATTTCGACAAGATGATAGGTAGCATTGCTTATATTCTGCCCAACAGGTGCCCCATCAATAGAAGCTCACCTTGTGAAGGTATAGAGAAACAGAGGGTTAGAGGAGGAAGTGGGAACAACCTCAGGGATTTCATGTTGAAGTCACCTGAGCGCAGGTGGATCCATCCCTCCCTCCCTCCTCTGTGGGACCAAAGGATGGGGACTCTTCATCTTCACCCTGCCCCAGCAGCCCTTCTCCTCACTGGAGACCCTTTACAAAGGTGAGTGATTGAAAACCTGTTTAGACTCTTACCTTGATGGGTTCCCACCTAATTAACATTAATGCATTAATAAAATGTTTTGAAAGCAATCATTTATTATTAATAAATACAAATATATATATATATATATATATATATATATATATATATATATATATATTCTTTAATTTTCTCCCCTTTATCTCGCCAATTTGGAATGCCCAATTCCCAATGCATTCTAAGTCCTCATGATGGCGTAGTGACTCCGCGTCTGAGACTGTCAATCCGCACATCTTATCACGTGGCTTGCAGAGACATAGCGCATGTGGAGGCTTCACACCATCCACCGCGGCATCCATGCACAACTCACCACGCGCCCCACCGAGAGCGAACCACATTATAGTGACCACAAGGAGGTTACCCCATATGACTCTACCCTCCCTAGCAACCAGGCCAATTTGGTTGCTTAGGAGACCTGGCTGGAGTCACTCAGCACGCCCTGGATTCGAACTCGCGAACTCCAGGGGTGGTAGTCAGCATCTTTACTCGCTGAGCTACCCAGGCCCCCAACAAAAAACTGAAAAAATGAACATGGCAGTTGAAAGTGAAACTGTAGGCCTAATAACACTAAACTAAAAACAAAAAATGAGCAATAATGGGGATAAAATATACTTTATTAAACATGAAAATAATATGTACAAGAAGTCAATTACAGAAGACATACGTATTAGTAAACATGCACAATAACTTCCCCTGACAACGGATCGTGATTGGTAAACGCACAAGTAATTTTCGATTCATAAAAGTATGACAACCATACCAGACAACATACTGTCTCCAATTCCAAGCATTATAGCAGGTAAACAACTTCATCAAACGGATAACAGATAAACTTCCATCCAGACTGCAGTGATGCCATCCTGAACTGTGTGACTGTGACTGACTGAACTGAACAGCATCCTCAGGCTGAACACGTGACAGCCGACACTTCTTTCCAGTGTTCACGGACTTGACATCATGAAGAGGAACGCGCCAAATCCGACCCGACAGCTCAAAATAAAAATTGTTTTTATGAGCTTACCGAAATGAATCGGGTTAAGGTTAGGACATTGTTTTGAACACTGATTGTTTATGTACTTAATCAATGATGACAATTTGTTCATTTTTAACCAAAAAAATCTTATATATTTTAAATATTTGCTAATACATTAATTAGTACTTTCAAATAATTTAATAATTAATAAATAGTATTTATTATTGACAATTATTATAATAATAACTAATTATTATTACTAATGTGATAAAAATAACAATAGTTCAATACTACTAATAATAATATACAAATAAAAGTAATTAATAATAATATTAATTACTACTGGTATTATTATTTATTATTATTATTATTATAAGCTTTATATTATTCTTTAAATATTTGTTAATACATTAATATATTCAAATAAAGTAATAATTAATAAATATTCTTTATTAACGATTATTATAATAATAGCTAATTTTTATTAATTACTACTGTTATAAAAATACAAATGTTTTAATACTACTGCTAATAATATTTTACTATTAATAGTAATTAATAATAATATGGATTATTATTATTATTGCTTTTATTATTATTATAAGCTATTTATTATTATTTAAATATTTGTTAATACATTAATCAATAAATTCTAATAATTAATAAATATTATTTATAATGAATGATTATTATAATAGCTAATTATTATTCATTAATACCGTTATAAAACTAACAATATTTCAATACTACTGCTAATAATAATATAATAAAATTGTAATAAATAATAATAATTACTATTATTATTTGTATTATTATTATAAGCTATGTATTATTATTTAAATATTTGTTTTACATTACTAAATACATTCAAATATTTTAATAATTAATAAATATTTTTTAACAATTGTTATAATAATAGCTAATTTTCTATTAATTATTACTGTTATAAAAATAACAATATTTCAATGCTACTGCTAATAATATTATACTATTAATAGTAATTAATAATAGTATTAATTACTATTATTATTATTATTGTAAGCTATATATTATTATTTAAATATTTGTAAATACATTAATCAATAAATTCTAATAATTAATAAATATTATTATTATTATTTAATACTGTTATAAAACTAACAACATTTCAACACTACTGCTAATAATAATATTCTAATAATAGTAATTAATACTAATATGCATTACTATTATTATAAGCTAGTGTGACATTGATATTCTAAACTGATCAAGAAAGAACACTGATATCAGATTGGTATTGGGTACTGGCTAACACCCTGAGCTTCGGTATTGCAGTCATATCTGGAAATAAAATGTGGGATCGGTGCATCCCTAGATATGCTGTTATTGCTACTCCTATAGTTTAATCTTGGGTTTACCTTTTTGTCTCTGGGTCTTGGCCTTAGATCTAGATTCA
The DNA here is from genome assembly GCF_019703515.2 of Myxocyprinus asiaticus. NCBI lineage: Eukaryota > Metazoa > Chordata > Actinopteri > Cypriniformes > Catostomidae > Myxocyprinus > Myxocyprinus asiaticus. The sequence goes on along the minus strand of NC_059377.1, from coordinate 36,180,734 downwards.
CAGGTGTCATCAGGTGGACTGGATCAGATCTTGACTCCCACACCTTCACAGCCAAAGACGAGGTCATTTTTTAAGTCTGTTAGCGTCACCAAGGTGGTGAGACCAGGTGGGGTGAGTGATCCTGCCTAAATTTGACCTCCATAACACAATCACAAAAAACAAAGTCAAAAAGTATTTCTATCTTATTATAGGTGTGGTGTTATTATGATATTGTACAGCAAGGCTCTAAATAAGCCACATATTTTATTTCAAAGGTGGACTGCTTGTCTTTAAGTACAATGATAGAGATTGCATATGTGTAGACTGTAGAAGGCGAACAGTCCGAGACAGTGAAGATAATGAAGAGACAACAGTGACTGTCTCAGCAGTCCAGGTGCCCAGGATAGGCCACAAGATCAAACTGGTCCTCTCATGCCAGGTATGTGATGATAATAGTAATAGCTTGAATACTTTCCAGCTTAATTGGCCGTAGCTCTGCCTCTGTTCATTTGTACAAATATTCTACCTCAGTGGAAAACTTACCTTCACAAGTTTATCTAGAATGCATAAAGGATTTTTTAGAACTGGAATGTACACTGCCTGGCCAAAAAAAAGTCACCGTTTTGATTTTAAATAAGCAGATACGAAAGAGCCTATGATTGGATCATTATTGCAGTGATTAATGTTTCAGCTGCCAACATTTCTTTTAACCCTAACTGATGCAGTGTGTAGCTTATTTCTTAAACAACCATATTGGAAGACGTATCCTGTGGTCGTGGAAAATGTTACTGTGTTTCAGAAGGGGCAAATTATTGGCCTGCGTCAAGCAAAGAAAACAACAAAAATTGGGTTAAGAACTGTCCAATGCATTATTAAAACCCAGAAGGACAGCGGTGAACCGCCAGCTTCATGGAAGAAATGTGGTCAGAAAAAAAATCTTGAATGATCGTGATTGGAGATCATTAAAAACGCTTGAAGTCATATCGTAAAAAATCAACAGTAGAACTCTCGGCTATGTTTAATAGAGAAAGTAAGAGCATTTCCACACACACAATGCAACGAGAACTTACAGGATTGGGACTAAACAGCTGTGTGGCCACAAGAAAGCCACTTGTTATTGTGGCTAATCGGAAAAAACGACTTCAATTTGCTAGGGAGCATAAAGATTGGACTGTGGAGCAATGGAAAAAGGTCATGTGGTCTGATGAGTCCAGATTTACCGTATTCCAAAGCTATGGGTACATCAGGGTAAGAAGGGAAGCGCTTGAAGTGATGCACCTGTCATGCATAGTGCCCACTGTACAAGCCTCTGGAGGCAGTGTGATGATCTGGGGTTGCTTCAGTTGGTCAGATCTAGACTCAGCAACGTTATGTGGCATCAGTGGATGTTTTCTTCCCTGATGGCACGGGCATATTCCAGGACAACAATGCCAAGATTCAGTGAGCTCAAATTGTGAAAGAGTGGTTCAGGGAGCATGAGGAATCATTTTCACACATGAATTGGCCACCACAGTGTCCTGACCTTAATCCCATTGAAAGTCTTAGGGATGTGCTGGAGAAGACTTTACGGATGGATTCGACTCTTCCATCATTAATACAAGATCACGGCCAAAAATGTATGAAATTCTGGATGGAAATAAATGTTGTAACGCTGCATAAGGTTGTCGAAACAGTGCCACAAAGAAAGGCGGTCCAACAAAATATTAGAGTATGCAATTTTTTTATTTTTTTTGGCCAGGCAGTGTATGACGTCACATACGTAAAAAAATCCCAAAATATGTGGAAGAAAATCGCGACGTGTCCATGATAACATGATATCAGGTTGGCATGTTTTCATGTTTTAGTGACCTGTGCAATTTCACACATGAAAACTGGCTCATGTTATCAGAAATATAGGCTACAACAACTAAATAATCCCATTGCCATGAGGACAAACAAGTGTTTTGAAAAAAAAAAAAATATTCGAAATATGGTTTCATATTATTAATAGAAATGTTTATAGCCTTTAATTACGCACCAGTGAATGCCGCATTGCTGAGTGAGTCTGTCAGACTAAATTAAAGGCAGATGATCAGCATTGGTGAATTGTGAATGCCTGAAATGTAATACATTTTTCTAATATAACACTAGAGGACAATACCTGATAAAACTGCTGTCTTAGTTATGATTTACTTGGCTATTGTATAATCCTATGTACAATATTATCTTTGGCTTAATGTCTAAGACTTTTGAATCTGCTGGTGTACATTTTAGTGTTGAAACTATAGCCAGGGATTTCTCATTTATATGTAAAAAAAAAAAAGACTAAATGAGGCCTACATATATATATATATATATATATATATATATATATATATATATATATATATATATATATATATATATATATATATATATACATTTATAAGTATTTATCGCTTTGTTTATTTTGAATGTTTAATTTTCTGCATCCTCCAGGTAGTTCAAGACCCCCTACTGACTTTCAAGATGATTTCTCATTGTTTTCAAAGTTCTTTGGAGGCTTTCAGGGCTAAAAAGCTCTGGACACAAATATTTTTCCATCCCAACACACCCACTCCCTGCAAGCTACACATAAAACAACTTCATTTTGATTTGACATTTTTAGTGTGTATATAGGTCCAATATATTTGGCAAAAGTATCTATTAATCCAGCATTATGTTATGTACAGAAACTGGTGCAGCGGATGAATTTGTGAATGCCTGGAGTGGTATGGAAACGATTTGTTTACCATTACCATTAAAACCCTAATAAATCAGCTAGTTAAGCTATTAACACTGATGGCCATTGTTTGAGTATGTTTAAGGGCCATTGAAAATGAAAATATAGTCAATGCTTATGGAATGACTCCACAAATGAATTGTCCATGAGAGTGGAATATATGTATAAATTATATTTTTAAAGGTGTTTTCACTCTCAGAGAGAAATAAAGAAAAAACAGTGTGATCTGCCGCCTTTTTTGTTAAACAAAGTAGAAACTGAACACAGATTAAGCATGACTAGCACACCGACTGTAACATTCAGAAAGAGTTGTGACTTGGTTTTGGCAAGAACAATGGGTTCTGTGATAAACATATTTGTTGAAACTCCTCTTCAAAGAAATTTTAAGAAATAATGACTTAGCAAATAAAACTGTGATGGAAAAGAATGAGTACAATTTGGGTTTGGGGCTCTTGAAAATGATGGTATTGATAAGTGGCAGTAGATTATTAATCCAGAGCTTGAAAAGGTTAGCCATCCTCAGAGCAGTGTTTTGTTACCCTGTTCCTAAAGGCCCCTCCAACAGCACACATTTTGAATGTCTCCTTAATAAAACACACCAGATTCAACTCATCAGCTTGTTAGCAGAGTGCTCCGAGACCTGAAATGGGTGTGTCAGATAAGGGAGACATCCAGACTGTGTACTGATGCAGGGTCTTTCCAGGAACAAGGTTGGGAACACCGCTCTAGATTCCAGAGTGTCTTGGTAAAGTCCTGGGTAGCTGCATCCTTACGGTGAGTGCAAAACTGAATTTACCTCTTCAAAACTATCTATTATGATTTGAAAAGTCTTAGACTTCTAATTTCTTTTGTTGATCGAGTCTTGGGTGTGCTAAAGTTTGTTGACCTTTTGAATGGTCTTTTGAACCAAAATTCTTGTCAGCCTGACCAAGTTTTGCCACATCTTGGTACCTTTCTGTACTCGCCTCCTGCAGTTTCCACTGCAACAATTACTCATTGTAATTGACAAATTTCCATCACACTGAACTGAGTAATCTTTAACAAAATGCACATATTATGAATTCATTACTATCATATCTTAAATACTTACCATTTGTACTTAATTTATAATAATGTGGATTATTCAAAGATTTTTTCAGATCAGTTGTGGAGTGAGACTGACAGTCTGAAGAATTCTCTAGTGTAACCATCAGGAACAGTGCACTCATATGCAGCTTATACAACATAAATAAAAAAAAATCTGTTAAATGTACTGTAAAATACCAGCAGCTGTTGTTGCCAGAAATGTACCGTAAAAAAATTGGTTTCAAGCTTTACGGGATGTAATTTTGATGCCTGTATATTTTACGGTTTCACTACCGTTTACTGTATATTATTAAATTAAATTAATATACTAACCTTCTGGAACTACAGTATAAAAGTCTGCTTTTTACTTTAAAATGTATTGTTAAAAACAATAGTAACTACAAAAGGCCACATGATGACTTAAATTTCATTGCTTTTCCAGGAGCAATAGTTAATACACATATAGAGAGACTGCACAATGTTACACAAACATAAAACACCATCAAGGAAACACAAGTGACACTAAAATAATGCAATAAAAATTAAACTAAATAAAATATATCACCAAACACCACAATGTACATAACTGATATTAAAAATAAGAAGAAATATAACTATTCTTATTTAATATAATGACATATTTTGGGTCATGCACAGACTTCCTGGAACGCTCTATTATTGTTTTGACTGTAATTTGAATAATATTTTACTGTAAAACATACGTGCATTCTCTTGTTAATTATTATACACATTTTTACCACTAATTATATGGTAAATTCATACTTTTCACATCCAAAAAAATAAATTTGTACAATATTTTACAATAAAATTACATGTTTTGTTAAATATAATTTTTAAAATATAATTTTAATCATATATGTTAAGGTATGTTTACCATACCCATTTACCAATTTACATATTTTTCTGTAGCGCATTTACATTCATTTACCGTTAAATTTATGGTAATTTCTTTATCAATATTTACTCATTTTGACATTTTCAGTATTGGTCAATAAAACTACTCACTTGGTGTGTTTAGTCCGAAGTATATTAACAGCCCTGTCAATGTATAATGCACATTTTTGTGTTTAGTAAATATTGTGTAAAATCTGAATTTGTTTTACACATTTTGATAGTTGTTCAAGTAATTTCATAACTATCTTTTGCTATCATTAACTTTTGCTGTATATACATATCGGTCGACCACTAATAGTGATATTCACCCCAGACATGTTACAGAAAAAAAAAAATCATCAGCAGTTAATTTTGCAATAGTCTTTTAAACATGATGAATTATGCAAGAAATATTATAGTATACACAATGAACATTTGTCTATTTAGATTTGTAAACAATTGGTTCAGTTTAATTACCAACATAAAATGAGAAAAATCCTCATTAATTTTGCTTTTTCCAATAGAAAACAATGTAGTACCCATACAGTATAGTGTATATAATGTATAGTGAATATTGTATGCAAGCACAGCATTGCTTATTGCGTTGTCACACCTATAATTATTGGCTTTTTAATCAATTTGATCTTTATTTAGTGACACTTATCAGAATGGGACATTTTAAGTTATCTAATGATTATGTGATAAGTAGACACATTGTCCAAAACACCGTAGCTAAGACTAAAGCTCTAGACAACTACATTTTTAAAAAGTTACATTTAAACAGAATGTGTGCAATTTTGGGTAGTTTACTTCTGAAATGTAATCGGGTACAAATTACACAACTAAAATTGCAATCGTTACATAATCTTTTAAATTACTCTTATGTAATCTAATCTGATTACATTTGGATTACTTCCAGATTACTTATTTCATGAAAATGTAATTTGTTAGCCCATATACACTCCATTCATTAATCATTACAGTATATAAATGAGTATATCAAAAAACTATTTGTCATATGTCAGTTTCTGCATTACCTTATGGATTTAATTGTTAACATATCATTTTTTTCTTAACACTAACAACTCAGCAGAAAACTTATGTACATTTTTATTTAAGCTTATATGCTCCATTAAGCTATCTATTTCTGTTTTCAAATATAAAGTAAAACATCTCAGATTTTATTGGATAAACCACCTGTGCTTGATATCTGCATTGGCCTGCAGTGCATCACAGATAAAAGTTAACAATAAACTTGTAATTGTTTTATTACACAAAAGGGCAATGTGTTATATGTAGTTAAGTAATTCCTACCCCAGACACACAAATCTGCCTATAACACAATTTAACAGCAACGGTTACAGATAGAGTTTACCTGTGTGGTGAGATAATTACATTGCGTTCTGTAGTAAGAGATTTCGTGTGGATTGGGATCTTTATAGGTTTTTATAGACCTACTCTGTGGAACCTGAGTCATTACATTTACCTGCATTGTAAACTTACAGAAAAGACCGAAGAGCTGAAATTATGGATCGTCTGCTGAGGAAATGCCGAATCAAGAGCAGCTTGGTCAGAGAGTGTCTGGCTGAATTTTTTGGAGTCTATGTTTTGATAGTAAGTCAATACTTTTTTATAACTGTCTATATATGTCATGTAAACATAGGGTTATTTGTCATCAGTAGAATATTAGTCTTGTGTAGCCATCTGAGGCTGAGACTATAGTGAGGGAATATTAACTGAGGTCTCCAAAGAAGGCTTTCTTGTATTCTCTTAACCCTTAAATGCATGGATGTTTTGCCAAACATTATTACATATCTTTAGTGACCTGGCATGTACAGTATATCTATTCCAAATGAATCTACAAAATTGCCAGATGCTAGTGTCAAATTTTCAAAACATTTTCAAGGCAATTAGAAAATATTTCAATCAAGCATATTCTGCTATATTTTTATGTTTTATTTTTCATACATTAAAGAGAATGCAACAAATATAGAACAGAATTCATTACTTTTATACTGAAATTTCATGAGAAGCAATTGGCTGTCAAACACATATTAAGCTACACATAAGCATTTTCTCAGGCACTTATTGAGTCTTTTAGATGCACAACTTCAAATCATACTGTTCATGTGTTACACTTGCATCATGGCTGTGTCCACTTTCACACCACACAGAGTATAAACTGAGATAATTTTCTCATTTTTCTTTGTCTCTGTAGCTCTTTGGCTGTGGCTCAGTTGCCCAGGTGACAACCTCTCAAAACAGTAAAGGCGACTACCTGTCAATCAACCTCGGATTTGCGCTTGCCACCACATTTGGGATCTATGTGGCAAAAGGGGTATCAGGTATAAAAATCTACTGAAGTTTTGGTACACTACAGGGCCAAATGTATATGGACACTCTCTTCTAATTAACACGTTTGACTCTTCCAGCAATTCCAGTGAAGACAAATTTTAAAGAGATAGTTCACCCAAAAAATAAATATTCTCTCATCATTTACTCACCTCCATGCCATCCCAGATGTGTATGACTTTCTTCTGCAGAACACAAACGAAGATTTTTAGAAGAATATCTCAGTTCTGTAGGTCCATACAGTGCAAGTGAATGGTGGCCAGAACTTTGAAGGTAGAAAAAGCACATAAAGGCAGCATAAAAGTAATCCATACAACTCCAGTGGTTTAATCCATGTCTTTAGAAGCGATATGATAGGTGTGTGTGAGAAACAGATCAATATGTAAGTCCTTTTTTACTATAAATTCTCCTCCCTGTCATAAGGTGGTGATATGCACAAAGAATGTGAATTGCCAAAAACAAAAGAAGAATGTGAAAGTGAAAGTGGAGATTGATAGTAAAAAAGGACTTAAATATTGACCTGTTTTTCACTCACACCTATCATATCTCTTCTGAAGACATAGATTTAATCACTGAAGTTGTGTGGATTACTTTTATCCTGCCTTTATATGCTTTTGGGACCTTCAAAATATTGGGACCTATTTACTTGCATTTTATGTACCTACAGAGCTGAAATATTCTTCTAAAAATCTTTGTTTGTGTTCAGCTGAAGAAAGAAAGTCATACACATCTTGGATGGCATGAGGGTGAGTAAATGAGAGAATTTTCATTTTTGGGTGAACTATTCCTTTTATGCAGTGGTATGCAATGACATTCTAGATTTATGCTTGCAACAGTTTGGGGAGAGACCTTTTCTATTTAAGTATGACAATGCCCCTGTGCACAAAGCAAGGTCCATAATGAAATTGTCTGGTGTGGAAAATATTTATCAGCCTAGAGAAAGCCCAGACCTGAACCCCACTGAACACCTTTGGAGTGAATCGGAACTCTGACTGTGAACCAGGCCTCATCGTCCAACATCAGTGTCTGACCTCACTGGTGCCCTTGTGTCTGAATGCGAGAAGATCCCCACATCCATGTTCCATCTGGTGGAAAGCATTTACAGAAGAGTGGAAGCTGTTAGGGAGGCCAATCTCCCTATTAATGCCAGTGATTTTGAAATTAAATGCAACAAGCATATATGGGCGAGGTGTTTGGATGTCCACATAATTTTTCCCATGTAGTATATACTGTATGTAGGCCTATTTTAAGACATCAATCTCCCAAATATTACAATAGAAGTATTTGTTGTTACGATTATAAAATAGTTATGATTGTATTTCTTTTATACATATGTTTGTGTTCACCTGTGCATTTCATGTATCTCCCACATGTTTAAGGAGCTCACCTGAATCCTGCGGTTTCCCTCAGCCTGTGTTTTCTGGGCAGGTTTTCCTGGACACGGCTTCCATTTTATGTGTGTTCACAGCTCTTAGGAGCATTTCTGGCTGCAGGGACTGTTGCTCTTCAGTATTATGGTGAGTAAGAATCTGAAACTTGTCTAAAGAATAACTTGATCTATCTTATGTTGTATATTAAATAACACATTAAAAGAGACAAGTACATCCATATGATGATGATTTACTACCATGTTTAAGTGTTTTTTCTTTGCTTTTTTATTAGTTTTAATTCATTTTTAAATTAAGCTTTTATTTACAGTATATATATATATATTATTATTTTTTTTTTTTCTTAAATTACTTTAAATGGACTTTGGCATGTCTTTATTTATTTATTTTGCTCTTTTCTTTCTCTTTGTTTGTGATCGTAAAGCACTTACCACTGTGTTTGCAATACTCTAAATAAATAAACTTGCATTGCCTTGCTTTACTATTCATATATGTGTTCACAGATGCCATAATGCATTTCAGTGAAGGGCATCTGACAGTAAGTGGTGCCACTGCCACAGCTGGTATCTTTGCAACCTACCCAGCAGACTACCTGAGTCTATGGGGTGGAGTGGTGGACCAGGTCAGTACTGGAAATCTACTGTTTGAAACAATCAGACTTTTCTTAAAGGGATAGTTCACCCAAAAATGAAAATTCTCCCATTTACTCAACCTCATGCGACCTCAGATGTATATAAGTTTCTTTCTTCAGCTGAACACAAACAAAGAATTTTAGAAGAATATCTCAGCTCTGTAGGTCCATACAGTGCAAGTGAATGGTGGCCAGAACTTTGAAGGTCCAAAAAGCACATAAAGGCAGCATAAAAGTAATCCACAAGATTCCAGTGGTTAAATCCATATCTTCAGAAGTGATATGATAGGTGTGGGTGAGAAACAGATCAATATTAAAGCATTTTTTTACAGACCTACAGTCCTGAGATATTCTTCTAAAATTATTTGTATGTGTTCAGTAGAAGAAAGTCACACATCTGGGATGACATCCATCCATCCATCCATTCATCCATCCACATCAATAAGCCAGATCACCCTAGCAACACTCTAGCAACCAGTCTAAAAACAGCCAAAAAACTTGATGCCAGCAGCAGGTTGTAAGAAAACACAAAACTCCATGTGATTTGCCTCCAAACAGTCTAAATACGTAACCAATGAAGATGCCAATTGTTTATCCAGACTTAGTGTAAATGCTGGGATTGTCAACTCAGAACTGATTTAATGTACTGAGTTTTTACCACAGATAATTGGCACAGCTGCCCTACTTGTGTGTGTTCTTGCACTGGGTGATCGCCATAACACCCCAGCACCTCCTGGTCTGGAGCCTGTCCTGGTAGGAGCAGTTGTCATGGTGATTGGCATCTCAATGGGATCTAATAGTGGATATGCCATCAACCCAGCACGAGACTTTGGGCCGAGACTTTTCTGTTATATTGCTGGCTGGGGTGACGAGGTTTTTAGGTCAGTGACAATCAAACATGCACTCTATTAATGTACATTAAATTTGTCTCGCTACACTGAACATACATTGAGCTATTCTAACCCAGCAAGTAGTTTTTATTTTTATGTAACCCAGCACAATGGGTTGTTTATTCATCCCAAATGCTGGTTTTAGTTTTACAGGCATGCCATCTTAATTTTATCTCATAATGGGTTAATATTTTTAGGTTGTTTTATCCTCTAAAAATTATTAAATAAATTAAAAAATAGCTGGACCCCTGTTGGACAAGCTATTTATTTTCATATTAGGGGGAGTGCAAATTATCACTTTAATGAAAGCAAACTAAGTAAAGTGAACTGCCTGCATTTGCACAACATTATACAATATGCAGACTAAAAGATTAGCATTCAATGTAGACAACAACAGGACTTCTCATTATCTGAGTAACATGAAATAGTGATAAAAAACTAAACAATAATGCAAAAAAGAGGCATTCTTTTGTCTTGGATTAAAAGCTCTGATCTATTTTTCCAGCTGTGGTACAGAATTGCACTTTGTCTTATATATAGGTCTATTTAATATATTTACAATTTAACAGATTTCTGTTGAGTATTTCTGTTAAACTGAAACAGCTAAGTTAATAGTTCCTCATAATATCATATATTATACACTGCCTGGCCAAAATAAAGTTGCATACTCTAATATTTTGTTGGACCACCTTTATCTTTGATTACGGCACATTTGTCGTGGCATAGTTTCAACAACCTAATGCAACATCACAACATTTATTTTCATCCAGAGTTGCATTAATGTTTGGCCGAGATCTAGTATTGATGATGAGAGTGTTGAATCCATCCGTAAAGTCTTCTCCAGTACATCCCAAAGACTTTCAGTGGGGTTAAGGTCAAGGGCGTAGCCAGGAAATTACTTTTGGGTGGGCCTCAATAAAAATGGATGGGCCAGATTTATGCCAAAAAAAAAATTCAGCACATTCAAACAGTTCTTTCACACTTTCAGAAAGCAGAATTTATGCATTTTTAAACTATTTTATAAATATATATTTAAAGTAAAAAAAGAATCTCTAATATTCTGTGTGGGCCTTGGTCTAATTTGGGTGGTCCCAGGCCCACCATGGCCCACCCTTGGCTACGCCACTGGTTAAGGTCAGGACACTGTGGTGGCCAATTCATGTGTGAAAATGATTCCTCATGCTCCCTGAACCACTCTTTCACAATTTGAGTTCAATGAATCTTGGCATTGTTGTCCTGGAATATTTCCATGCTGTCAGGGAAGAAAACAATCCATTGATGGGATAACCTGGTCATTCAGTACATTCGGGAAGTCAGCTGACTTAATTTTATTTCCACATAACATTGCTGAGCCTAGACCTGACCAAATAAAGCAACGCCAGATCATCACACTGCCTCCAGAGGCTTGTACAGTGGGCACTATGTGTGATGGGTGCATCGCTTCATGCGCTTCCCTTCTTACCCTGACGCGCCCATCACTTTGGAATAGAGTAAATCTGGACTCATCAGACCACATGACCTTTTTCCACAGTCCAATCTTTATGCTCCCTAGCAAATTGAAGTAGTTTTTTCCGATTAGCCTCACTAACTAGTGGCTTTCTTGTGGCCACACAGCTGTTTAGTCCCAATCCTGTAAGTTCTCGTAGCATTGTACGTGTGGAAATGCTCTTACTTTCACTATTAAACATAGCCGTGAGTTCTACTGTCGATTTTTGTGACTTCAAGTGCTTTAGTGATCTCCAATCATGATCATTTAAGATTTTTTTTCCGACCATATTTCTTCGCTGAAGTTGACGGTTCACCACTATCCTTCTAGGTTTTAATAATGCATTGGACAGTTCTTAACCCAAATTTAGTGATTTCATTGATCTCCTTAATTGTTTTCTTTGCTTGACGCAGAATTTTTATTTTAGAATTTTTACCCCTTCTGAAACACAGTAACATCTTTTCCACGACCACAGGATACGTCTTCCGATATGGTTGGTTAAGAAATGAGAAGCTACACACTGCATCAGTTAATCAATGCAATAATGATCCAATCATAGGCTCTTAAGTGTTTGCATTTTTAAATCCAAACGGCGACTTTCTTTTTGGCCAGGCAGTGTATAAAACTAGGAAAACATATATTTTTTCAGCATAGAGACTTTACTGTAGTCCAGATCCACATATACTGTAGATACTAAAAACAAGTTTTTTATTGTTGTTTTCAGGGCCGGACATGGATGGTGGTGGATACCTCTGGTTGCAACATGTGCTGGAGCTCTCCTTGGCTCATTACTTTACGAGCTGCTCATCGGAGTACAACATTCAAACTCAGAAACCACTGATTCGGAGAGCCTGACAACAAGAATCCAGCAATCTCTGGAGTTGGAGGGTGTGCAGCCGAACACTGAAACCATTAAAGAAAACTGCAAGGATGGGAACATCTGTACAATGTGAGGAGGAACGGGACAGAAAAGCTCTCGTCACCTCACTGTTAAACTAGAATGAAAATCCTGACAAATTCATGTTGCTACCTGAGTTGTTACTATTTATAATGTTAAAAGTTAATTGTAATAATGATCTTGTTTCTGAATCAGAAACATATTTAATACATAGAATTTTTGAAAATGATTGTTGCTGTATGAACCAGGAGACATTAAGGTCTTTAATATTTGTTTGTGATGTTTTGTAGTTTTTTTTTATAAATATACAGTGATGTGAAAAATGTATTTGCCCCCTTTCTGATTTCTTCTGTTTTTGTGTATTTTTCATACTAAATTGTTTTAGATCTTCAAACAAGATATAACATAAAACAAAGGCAACCTGACTAAACACAATATACAGATTTCAAATATATAATATATATATTTATTTATTGATGCAAAAAAGTTATCCAACACCTATATCACCCATGTGAAAAACCAACTGCCTCTTAAACTTAATAGCTGGTTGTGCCACCTTTAGCAGCAACAACTGCAAACAAACGCTTCCGATAACTGGCATAATGCTGTGATAGAATTTTGGCCCAATATTCTTTGCAGAACTGCTTTAGTTCAGCCACACTGGAGGGTTTTCCAGCATGAACTGCCCATTTAAGGTCCTGCCACAGCATCTCAATCGGGTTCAAGTCAGGACTTTGACTAGGCCACTCCAAACATTTTATTTAGCTTCTTTTGAGCCATTCAGAGGTGGACTTACTCCTTTTGGATTTGCTTTTGGATCATTGTCTTGTTGCATAATCCAGTTGCGCCGGACCAGATGTTCTCCTTTAGGATATTTTGGTACAGAGCAGAACTGATGTTTCCCTCAATAATTGCAAGTCGCCCTGACCCTGAAGCAGCAAAGCATCCCCACAGCATTACACTACCTCCACCATACTTGACCATAGGTTTGGTGTTCTTTTTGTGGAATTCTATGTTTGATTTGCGCCAGATGTAACGGGACCCCTGTCTTCCAAACAGTTCCACTTTCGACTCATCAGTCCACAGAACATTCTCCCAAAAGCTTTGAGGATCATCATGGTGTGTTTTGGCAAAATTCAGATGAGCCTTAATGTTCTTCTGGGTTAGCAGTGGTTTTCGCCTCGCCACTCTTCCATGGATGCCATTTTTGGCCAGTGTCATTCTGATAATGGAGTCATGAATTTTTATTGATGCGAGAGAGGCCTGCAGTTCCTTGGATGTTGTCCTTGACTTTTTGTGACTTCCTGGATGAGTCGTCGCTGTGCTCTTGGAGGAATTTTGGAAGGTCGGCCACTTCTGGGAAGGTTCACTACTGTACCAAGTTTTCTCCATTTGGAGATAATGGCTCTCGCTGTTGTTCCCAGAGCCTTTGAAATAGATTTGTAACCCTTCCCAGACTGGTGTATTTCAATCATCTTTTTCCTCATTTCTGGAATTTCTTTCAACCTTGGCATAGTGTGCTAATGGGTGAGACCTCTTAGCCAACTTCATGCTGCTGAAAATGTTCTGTTTAGGTGTTGATTTGATTGAACAGGGCTGGCAGCAATCAGGCCTGGGTATGTCTATCCAGCTGAACCTCATTATGAATACAGTTTCATAGAGTTGGGGATTTAGTAACTAAGGGTGCAAATACTTTTTCACACAGGCCCAGTTGGTATTTGATAACTTTGCTTTAATAAATAGCATTATCATTTAAAAACTGTAGATTGTGTTTACTCAGATTGCCTTTGTTTTATGTTAAGTTATACGTTTTTAAACAATTTAGTATATGTACACAAAAACAGAAGAAATCAGGAAACAGAAATCATTTCACAGCACTGTATCAGCAATCTCTTTGTAAATTGTCACTGATGTAAACTTGTAAACGTTGTCACTGATGTCTTAAGAAAGAGCACTGCTTAGCATAATACAGTATAATTGCTTTAGAATCCTACACATTTGGCAGAAAAAAAAGGACTTTTTACATTTAATTAGTTATGAACTTATATATTAAGTCAAATCAAAATATGTACTCAATTCAGACATATAGAAATAAGAGTTCTGACTTTGGACTATCTGTTATTCAGCGTTGACAAGTATTTAATGCAACATAAAAGTTGTCCAACCTAGTTATATTAAGTTTTTGACAACAAATCTTTAGTCATGCACAAAAAGCAACATTGATTAAATGTGTAAGAAACAGGTAGGTAAAAAGTTTCAAAACACCACTTTTATACAGATATTTGGCAGTAATTGTATTGTATTTTGCAACTGTTATTCTTAACATTTTGCGAGTGTTTGTGTTCCCAACATACATCAGGGCTTTGCATTCTTCGACTTGTGAACTCAATTGAACAATAAGGACACCAATATATGTACTGTACCAATTTACTGTTTTATTTAAAAAAAACAAACAAACAAAAAAAAAACAACAGAACTGACACAGAATGTACGGCAGTGAAACAGGCAGTTCATCACCGAATAAGATGGATATCTATATACTGTCTATGTATGGGACATATATTACTGGAAGGATAGAATTCACTCAAACGAATGATCCACATGACCACAATATTATTATTAAGAAATGTGGTTTTACATACATTTTTTTGATAAAGACTCTTATCAATGGAAAAAAACACAAACAACATTCATATTTGTACATAATTCATAATAAAAGACACAAGCAATCCTTCACACTCAAAGTCTAAAAATACATCAAGCTCCTTGTCCAAACAAAAACATCCACTATCAGTATTTCAATGTTGACAATTCAGCTAAGGAAAAAATGCAAATACAAACACTGAACTTATACACATTTTCAAATGCAACAAACATACCAACTTTAATTGCATTTATACACATATGAAATGTGCCTATGTGTATTTGTGATTGAAATGTGTTCTTATGTTTGCTTATATTGACCTTTCCTGACTATTTAAACTTTACAATCCATCAATAACCTCTGACCTCAAATATCATATCTCCTCGCACAAACAACACCTTTTTCCAAACACTGTTTTTTTTTTGTTATCAATGATTATCAAAAGACTGATGAATGCTTTGTATAAATAAATATCAGTACTACAATGTCTGTACAATATAGTTACATTTAAATTCAGTGTTTTTCTTTTTATTTGTTAAAAAAACCTTCATTAGCACCTTGCTTTTTGCTGTAATGCTTTTGTGGATTCAAGCTCAGCTAAACAAAAACCAGCAGAGGCTGAACGGCACAAACCCTGTCTGAGATACAATTTGACGTGTAAATATTAAGGTGGAAATAATGGCAGAGGGATTTCGGAAAGAGGGCGTGAATGGAGAAAAGGGGGGGAAATTAACTTTAGTAACTTTGTATTTTTCGGAAGACAAATGAGAATCTTATTAACGTTACAATCATAAAGACAGTTCAAATATTTCAAATTTGATTAATTAAAGAGAGAGTTCACCCAAGAATGAAAATTCTGTCATCATTTACTCACCCTCGTATTGTTCCAAAACTGTATGAATTACTTTCTTCCATAGAATGAAATGGAAGTGTTTCTGCATCTTTTTTCCATACAATAAAAGTAAATGGTGACTGAGACAGTCATTTTGCATAACATCTCAACACAGGTTTGGAACAACATGAGGCCGAGTAAATGATGACATAATTTCCATTTTTGGGTGAACCACCCCTTTAATCTGAAATTCTTTGCATTAGATGGTCCAAAGCCTTGTCCTGTTTCCAATGTCTTTGCCATTTTTCCTGTCTTTGTCTTTCTACAAGGGTTTGTCGGTCCTGTGTGCTGCGATAAAGGCCATGCCATGTGTGCGGAAGTGTGTGTTAAGGTCCGAGGCTTTGTCGTAGCGTCGACCGCACACTCTGCAGCTGACCCCTCCCTCCCCCTCCTCGCCCACTTTAGGTGAGGAGGGTGAGCCGTCCTGTGGTGACGCACTAGGAGATGCATTCCCGCCACGATTGTCATACTGTCCTTGGCGTAAGTGGTGTGTGATGAATTTGTGGCGACTGAGGGAGCCGGCCGAGGCGAAGCAGGCTCCACACTGCAGGCACTGTTGTGATGCATTTTCCGCATCACAGTGGACGGGAATGTGGCGCTGAAACTCCTCCCAATCCTGGGTGGTGAAGCCACAGGGTGTGCAGCGGAATGTGCCGTCATCCTCCTCTTGCTCGACCAGTCGGTTCTCAGATGCTCGAGTTCTCTTTGCCGGACCCGATGAGTCCTCTCCCGCAATTTCATCAGCATCGGTTCCGCCCCCAACAGAGGGAGCTCCACCCTCGTTGTCAAGCTCAGATGAACTGCCCGCCCCCTCACCTGGAAGTGAACGCTTTCTGGTGTTTGGACCGCTCTGAGAAAGGAAGATAATGAAAATCAGTAAAAAAGCTTTATCTACTTGAATGGGGAAGAAGCAAAATTTCCAAAACTGTCAAGATTATGTTCAAATAACATTTCAAAACAGCAATACAATCTGACAACAATGGTATCATAAATTGTGCTTCTTAAGCTCAAATGCGTATGCACGTTCTCGATGAAAACTTACAGGCGATGCCTCTATCCAAAAGGTCATTGGCTCTTTTAACTGTAAGATGAGATTTCCATTCCGTTACGATTCCTCCTGTTCATTATATATAATTATATATATATATATTTATACACCGTGCCCACAGAAAATCATCATACCACTTTGGAATAGTCACTTTTTTTTGTCTTACAGCCTAAAATCAAAACCCATTAAAAAAATTTAATTTACAAATTTTGCCTAACAACATTCAGTAATTAAAAAAAAAAAGTCAACAGTTTCAAAAAGGTATAAAAGATGAAAAACTAGAATAACAGGGTTTGAAAAGTGATCATACCCCTGGATTTAATACTTCGTAGAGCTACCTTTTGCTTTAATGACGGCCATCAGTCAGTTTGGATATGTCTCTACTAGCTTCGCGCACCTAAATTGGGGAATATTTGCCCATTCTTCCTTGCAGAATTGTTCGAGTTCAGTCAAATTGTGGGGTGAGTGGCGATGGACTGCTCTCCTCAAGTCCATCCACAAGTTTTCTACTGGATTTAGGTCAGGGCTCTGACTTGGCCACTCAAGGACTTTGACCTTCCTATCCTTAAGCCACCGCGTTATTTTTTTTGCGTGTTTTTAGGGTCATTGTCGTGCTGAAAAGTGAACCACCTACCCATCTTCAGTTGTTGAGCAGCGGGACAATTCCTCAAGAATATGGTTGTACATGGTAGCATCCATTTCCCCTTCAATCCTGACTAATTACCCGCCAAAGAGAAACACTGAAGAGAAACACTCCCACAACATAATGTTGCCACCGCCATGCTTCACAGTAGGTATGGTATGTTCTGGGTGGTCTGCTATGTTTGGCTTTCTCCAAATATAGCGCTTGGAGTTCAGTTCAAAAAGTTACATTTTTGTCTCATCTGACCATAAAACCTTTTGCCACATGGTATCAGAATCTACCAAGTGTTTTTTCACAAAGTGCAAACGAGACTTAGTGTGGCCGTTTTTAGAAGAGGCTTCTTCCTTGCCACCCTGCCATTCAGGCCAACTTTGTGTAAAGCTTGGGAGATTGTTGTCACAAGCACAGACCGATTAATCTTAAAGTAAATCCTTCAAAATTGCCTTTGGCTTCCCTGATCAATATCCTCCTGGCACAGTCATTCAGTTTGGAGGGATAGCCCGATTCTTTTGATGGTGCCATGCACTTTCCACTTCTTGGAAAGCTCTGTACGGTACTCAGAGGTATAGAAACCTGTGAAATCATTTTGTACCCTTCTCCTAACCTTTGCCTTTCCACAATTGTATCCCGGAGCCCTTTTGAAAGCACCTTTCCAACCATGGTGAATTCTTGAATTCATTACCATGCACTACTAGTAATGGAATCCTCTTGGAACAGCCGTGTAACAATTAAAAAGGTAAGGAGGAAGCTAGAACTGGCTTGACAAAGCACATAGACATTTATTGTCGAAGACTTTTCAGCATTCCACAATAAGACTGTATTCTGGCGGGAATATGCCAGATATGTGATCAGAAAGGTGATTGGTTGCACCTGAGCAAGTTTGTAATGGTTACTCATAGGTAGGACTGGGCGATTAATCAAATTTTAATTTTAATTACAATTTTAATTGGCTTCCAATGATTATGAAAACAAGATAATCGAGATAAAATGATTATTGTGCTGCATTCCGTTTCGCAGTGAAACACCCCGGCATTATCTTTAAAGCATCCTTTATTAAAGTTCAAATAAAAAGGAAGCAGGTTATTTTTCCGTGTAGTCAGCGCCGCGTCTATGAGTTGCGTGAAGTGACCGGGGAAAAGATTGAACCTTCACCCGGCTGATGCACACTCTGGCGCGGGGATGCTCGTCACTTGCGCGCATTTGCTGCAGCTAGATTATAACGTGATGGCTCGCGATGTAGTGAATCATAATATATGTGTCACGTTCACTGTGTCTTATCATGAAGACAATCAGCGATACACAGTTCTATTAAGAAGAGGAAGCTTGTTTTTTGTGAGTTAAAGATGGATCGAAGTGAACATAAAGGTGAGAGAGTGTAGTTTTACCCCCGGAAAAGCTGACTGATTAAAACATCAATAACGAAAAAATAAACTGTGTCACTTATTAGAAAGTTAATATTCTTATTCTGCCGTTGAAAGTAATCCAGAGCACGTAAGCTGCACCCTGTTTGATTGACAGGCGGCGTATGTGAGTGTGCTGAACATGTGCGTGTGTTCCGACAATGCTCACGCTAATGCTCACTTGAATGGTCAAATACTTTTTAAAATTCCACCAAAATGCCCGTCTTGGTGAGGTATTCATGTAAACACAATGAGTGATGCCTAAAGTGAACGTAAACAGCGGAGAGAAAAAGCGGATTTGTTTTAAAATGTCGGACTTGTGAGCTAATAGACCTTCTGCCGTCTAGTGTGTCATTATAATAATCAAACAACCATAAAAAGAAAATGAGAAAACACTCACTGCTCTTGACTGGGTAACTTTAGTAGCTTTAAAACATTTCTTATTTTGTATTTTTTTCTATTATTTTTAATCTGCATCTATTCATTGCTGTTTTTTATTGTTATTTTATTACTGACTGTTTACTAGTCTTGAACAATTACTTAAGAACTTGAAACCATTCTTCCATAATTAACATATTAGTGTTATTATTTGTTGTGGTTTTGAAGCTGGTATTGAGAATAGTCAAAATTCACTACAGACTACTGAAATTTTGGTAGTGTGATAATCTATAGCCTTTATTATACATGGCTGATCTTGCTGCAATAACATGATGAAAAAGTAGATCTCATTCAACAGAAGTGTGAGCTCCCCGGCTGTTAATGATGGCAATGGAGGCTTTCCTTTATTTGACTACCATACGTATCATAAAATAATGATCATATGACAATAGCCTCCTCCCCTACCCAGTGCAGTTTACATTTCAAGGAAATCCACCGTTAAAAAGACTTTTTTTTTTTTTTAAAGTTCAATAAATGCATGATGTTTTCAAAGTCAATGAGTAAATCATGTTAAATAATCGTGATCTCAATATTGACCAAAATAATCATGATTATGATTTTTGCCATAATCGAGCAGCCTTACTCTTAGGGGGCTGATCACTTAACCAAAACAGGTATTTTACTAATTAATTTTTAAGAATTGTAGATTTTTTTTTACATGTTATTTTCAATTTGATGTTTAAGGTTATAATGTCTAAATGCAGCTGAAAAAGGTTGTAACCTTTCTTCAGCACTGGCAGATTTTTTCACTTGTTTTAACTATAAACAAGTAAATAAAGTAAAAATATATATACTTAATTGTAAAAAAAACATCTGAAAAAAAAAAAAAAAACGTAAATATCTTATGCAGTTTTGCTTCTCAACTAAATGTATCTTGTTTTTAAGGATTTTTAGATATTTTTACAGGACAAATTATTTAAATTTTCATTAAGAATAAGATTTTTGAGGGGCCTGGGTAGCTCAGTGGTAAAATACACTGGCTACCACCACTGGAGTTCGCTAGTTCCCTATCCCAGGGCATGCTGAGTGACTCCAGCCAGGTCTCCTAAGCAACCAAATTGGCCTTGTTGCTAGGGAGGGTAGAGTCACATGGGGTAACCTCCTCATGGTCGCTATAATGTGGTTTGTTCTCGGTGGGGCACGTGGTGAGTTGAGCATGGTTGCCGTGGTGGATGGCGTGAAGCCTCCACACGCGTTATGTCTCCGTGGCAACGCGCTCAACATGCCAAGTGATAAGATGCTGATGGTCATAGACGCGGAGGCAACTGGGATTCGTCCTCTGCCACCCGGACTGAGGCGAATCACTACGCGACCACGAGGACTTAAAAAAGCACATTGGGAATTGGGCATTCCAAATTGGGAGAAAAAGGGGAAAAATCCAAAAAAGAATAAGATTTTTGCAGTATCTTTGCTCTAATATCAAAGGTCTTACTAGAGAAAAAATGTTATGCTCTAACATGCCTTTTTGTTATAAAATACATTATAAAATATATTCGTGCCTGGTAACAGATGCATGTAAAGGCAAGAAATAGCATTTTAGCTTAGCATAAAGCTAAATGTTCATATGACAATTTACACAAGGTTAACTATTTTTGCTGCTACAAACTTCAAAACCACAGAGTGTACAACGACATCCTTTTATAATTGTATGTATATTCTGTTCATATAATTAGGCAGAAAATATATTATTTGTAGCTTTCTGTATTATGTTAAAGGCTACACTGGTAAGCACTTCTTGTAACAATACCCTAACTGCATAAAAAACACTGACAAGGCATTTAAGAGTGTATTTATTGGATTTATGTTTCATCTGTCAAAGTGTTTCTGTTTTTTGTTAAGCTGTAAAAAAACAATGTAGATACAAGGAAGAGTAATCTCTTCAATAATCAAAATACTTTTTGAATGCACCTGTATTCTGATTACCAACAATTTAAATTGTAGCTGTAGTGGAAAACAGTTACTAATATTTAGTATTTTAAATACGTAATCCTGTTGCATGTATTTAGTTACTCCCCAACCCTGCATATATATATATACAGTGGTGTGAAAAAGTGTTTGCCCCCTTCCTGATTTCTTATTTTTTTGCATGTTTGTCACACTTAAATGTTTCGGATCATCAAACAAGTTTAAATATTAGTCAAAGATAACACAAGTAAACACAAAATGCAGTTTTTAAATGAAGGTTGTTATTATTAAGGGAAAACAAAATCCAAACCTACATGGCCCTGTGTGAAAAAGTGTTTGCCCCACCTGTTAAAACATAACTTAACTGTGGTTTATCACACCTGAGTTCAATTTCTCTAGCCACACCCAGGCCTGATTACTGCCACACCTGTTCTCAATCAAGAAATCACTTAAATAGGACCTGCCTGACAAAGTGAAGTAGACCAAAAGATCTTCAAAAGCTAGACATCATGCCGAGATCCAAAGAAATTCAGGAACAAATGAGAAAGAAAGTAATTGAGATCTATCAGTCTGGAAAAGGTTATAAAGCCATTTCTAAAGCTTTGGGACTCCAGAGAACCACGGTGAGAGCCATTATCCACAAATGGCGAAAACATGGAACAGTGGTGAACCTTCCCAGGAGTGGCCGGCCGACCAAAATTACCCCAAGAGCGCAGCGACGACTCATCCAAGAGGTCAAAAAAGACCCCACAACAACATCCAAAGAACTGCAGTCCTCACTTGCCTCAGTTAAGGTCAGTGTTCATGACTCCACCATAAGAAAGAGACTGGGCAAAAATGGCCTGCATGGCAGAGTTCCAAGACGAAAACCACTGCTGAGCAAAAAGAACATTAAGGCTCGTTTCATTTTTGCCAGAAAACATCTTGATGATCCCCAAGACTTTTGGGAAAATACTCTGTGGACTGACGAGACAAAAGTTGAACTTTTTGGAAGGTGTGTGTCCCATTACATCTGGCGTAAAAGTAACACCGCATTTCAGAAAAGAACATCATACCAACAGTAAAATATGGTGGTGGTAGTGTGATGGTCTGGGGCTGTTTTGCTGCTTCAGGACCTGGAAGACTTGCTGTGATAAATGGAACCATGAATTCTGCTGTCTACCAAAAAAGCCTGAAGGAGAATGTCCGGCCATCTGTTCGTGACCTCAAGCTGAAGCGAACTTGGGTTCTGCAGCAGGACAATGATCCAAAACACACCAGCAAGTCCACCTCTGAATGGCTGAAGAAAAACAAAATGAAGACTTTGGAGTGGCCTAGTCAAAGTCCTGACCTGAATCCTATTGAGATGCTGTGGCATGACCTTAAAAAGGCAGTTCATGCTTGAAAACCCTCCAATGTGGCTGAATTACAACAATTCTGCAAAGATGAGTGGGCCAAAATTCCTCCACAGCGTTGTAAAAGACTCATTGCAAGTTATCGCAAACGCTTGATTGCAGTTGTTGCTGCTAAGGGTGGCCCAACCAGTTATTAGGTTTAGGGGGCAATCACTTTTTCACACAGGGCCATGTAGGTTTGGATTTTGTTTTCCCTTAATAATAACAACCTTCATTTAAAAACTGCATTTTGTGTTTACTTGTGTTATCTTTGACTAATATTTAAACTTGTTTGATGATCCGAAACATTTAAGTGTGACAAACATGCAAAAAAATAAGAAATCAGGAAGGGGGCAAACACTTTTTCACACCACTGTATATTTATATATATATATATATATATATATGTACACACACACAGCCATCAGGGAATACCGTTGCCATGAAGGGGTGTACATCAGCCACAACATTAAAACCACCTGCCTAATATCATGTAGGTCTTCCTCATGCCACCAAAACAGCTCTGACCCGTCGAGGCATGGACTCCACAAGACCTCTGAAGGTGTCCTGTGGTATCTAGCACCAAGACGTTAGCAGCAGATCCTTTAAGTCCTGTAAGTTGTGAGGTGGGGCCTTCATGGATCAGACTTGTTGGTCCAGCACATCCCATAGATGCTTAATCGGATTGAGATCTGGGGAATTTGGACACCAAGTCAACACCTTGAACTCTTTGTCATGTTCCTCAAACCATTTCTGAACAATTTTTGCAGTGTGGCAGGGCGTTTTATCCTGCTGAAAGAGGCCACTGCCATCAGGGAATACCGTTGCCATGAAGGGGTGTACATGGTCTGAACCAATCTTTAGGTAGGTGATACGTGTCAAACTAATATCCACATGAATGCTGGGACCTAAGTTTTCCCAGCAGAACATTGCCCAGAGTATCACACTGCCTCCACCGGCCTGCCTTCTTCCCATAGTGTATCCTGCTGCCATCTCTTCCCCAGGTAAATGACGCAAATGCACCCGGCTGCCTACATGATCTAAAAAAAAACATTATTCATCAGATCAGGCTACCTTCTTCCATTGCTCCATGTTCCAGTTCTGACGCTCACGTGCCCATTGTAGGCGCTTTCGGCAGTGGACAGCACGTGCACTCTGACCGGTCTGCGGCTATGTAGCCCCATACGCAGCAAGCTGCGATGCACTGTGTGTTCGGACACATTTCTATCATGGCCAGCATTTTTGGGGGGGGGATTTTTCTCCCCTTTTCTCTCCAATTTGGCATGCTCAATTCCCAATGCGCTCTAGGTCCTCATGGTGGCATAGTGACTCGCCTCAATCCGGGTGGCGGAGCACGAATCTCAGTTGCCTCCGTGTCGGAGTCCGTCAATCCGCGTATCTTATCATGTGGCTTGTTGAGCGCGTTACCGCGGAGACCTAGCGCGTGTGGAGGCTTCACACTATTCTCTGCAGCATCCAACTCACCACGCGCCCCACCGAGAGCGAGAACCACATTATAGCGACCACGAGGAGGTTAACCCAATGTGACTCTACCTACCCTAACAACCAAGCCAAGCCTGACTGGAGTCACTCAGTACGCCCTTATCATGGCCAGCATTAAGTTTTTCAGTAATCTGTGCTACAGTAGCTCTTCTGTGGGATCGGACCAGATGGGCTAGCCATCGCTCTCCACGTGCATCAATGAGCCTTGGGCACCCATGACCCTGTCGCCGGTTCACCGGTTGTCCTTCCTTGGACCACTTTTGGTAGGTACTAACCACTGCATACCGGGAACTGATGGAGATGTTCTAACCCAGTCGTCTAGCCATCACAATTTGGCCCTTGTCAAAGCCGCTCAGCTGACAGGTGCCATTGTAACAAGATAAAAATGTTATTCACTTCACCTGTCAGTGGTTTTAATGTTGTTGCTGATCAGTGTGTGTATATGTATATATATATATATATGTATATATATATATATATACACACACACACACACACACACACACACACAGTGCATCTGGAAAAAATTCACAGCGCTTCATTTTTACCACACTTTGTTATGTTACAGCCTTATTCCAAAATGGATTAAATTCATTATTTTCCTCAAAATTCTGCAAACAATACCCCATAATGACAATGTGAAAGAAGTTTGTTTGAAATCTTTGTAAATTTATTAAAAATAAAAAAAAACAAAAAAAAATCACATGTACATAAGTATTCACAGCCTTTGCTCAATACTTTGTTGAAGCACCTTTGGCACCAATTACAGCCTCAGATCTTTTTGAGTATGATGCTACAAGCTTGGCACACCTATTTTTGGGCAGTTTCTCCCATTCTTCTTTGCAGGACCTCTCAAGCTCCATCAGGTTGGATGGGGAGCGTCGGTGCACAGCCATTTTCAGATCTCTCCAGAGATGTTCAATCGGGTTCAAGTTTGGGCTCTGGCTGGGCCACTCAAGGACATTCACAGAGTTGTCCCAGAGCCACTCCTTTGTTATCTTGGCTGTGTGCTTAGGGTCGTTGTCCTGTTGGAAGATGAACCTTCACCCCAGTCTGAGGTCCAGAGCGCTCTGGAGCAGGTTTTCATCAAGGATGTCTCTGTACATTGCTGCGTTCATCTTTCCCTCGATCCTGACTAGTCTCCCAGTTCCTGCTGCTGAAAAACATCCCCACAGCATGATGCTGCCACCACCATGCTTCACTGAAGGGATGGTATTGGCCAGGTGATGAGCAGTGCCTGGTTTCCTCCAGACATGACGCTTGCCATTCAGGCCAAAGAGTTCAATCTTTGTTTCTCATGGTCTGAGAGTCCTTCAGGTGCCTTTTGGCAAACTCCAGGCGGGCTGTCATGTGCCTTTTACTGAGGAGTGGCTTCCGTCTGGCCACTCTACCATACAGGCCTGATTGGCGGAGTGCTGCAGAGATGGTTGTTCTTCTGGAAGGTTCTCCTCTCTCCACAGAGAAATGCTGGAGCTCTGTCAGAGTGACCATCGGGTTCTTGGTCACCTCCCTGACTAAGGCCCTTCTCCCCCGATCGCTCAGTTTGGCCAGGCGGCCAGCTCTAGGAAGAGTCCTGGTGGTTCCAAACTTCTTCCATTTACGGATGATGGAGGCCACTGTGTTCATTGGGACCTTCAATGCTGCAGAAATTTTTCTGTACCCTTCCCCTGATCTGTGCCTCGATACAATCCTGTCTCTGAGGTCTACAGACAATTCCTTGGACTTCATGGCTTGGTTTGTGCTCTGACATGCACTGTTAACTGTGGGACCTTATATAGACAGGTGTGTGCCTTTCCAAATCATGTCCAATCAACTGAATTTACCACAGGTGGAATCCAATCAAGTTGTAAAAACATCTCAAGGATGATCAGTGGAAACAGGATGCACCTGAGCTCAATTTTGAGTGTCATGGCAAAGGCTGTGAATACTTATATACATGAGATTTTTTTCATTTTTTATTTTTAATAAATTTGCAAAGATTTCAAACAAACTTCTTTCACGTTGTCATTATGGGGTATAGTTTGTAGAATTTTGAGGAACATAATGAATTTAATCAATTTTGGAATAAGGCTGTAACATAACAAAATGTGGAAAAAGTGAAGCGTTGTGAATACTTCCCGGATGCACTGTATATATGTGTGTGTATTTACTAAAGAGGTAGAGAATCCAAACTGACCTGTCTTTCTGATGGCTGCCGAGTTCTGATGCCATGTCTGACCCGAATGTGCTTTTCCAAAATCAGACGACTACTGAACGTTCGCTTACCCTCTGAACAGTGCCTGAGGAAGAGAACATAATAATAGATGGACATGGTAAAACTAAACAATTACAGTCATTTTTGGAAAATAAAGGCAAGAATGATAAAATTTTTGGGTTCTGTTGATGAATATTTGACTCACGGGCAGTGAAAGACTCTCTTTACCCCCTCATGTATTACACGAACATGTCGACGCAGGCTGTTGGCTGAACTGAATGAACGCTCACACAATCTGCAGGGGAACTTCTTAATTACCTAAAGGAACAAAAAATGTAACATTATCAGCTCAAAAATGTATTAATTCCCAACCATAAACTCATTTCATAAATATTTTTTTTACAAATATATAACAACCATAATTTTTAAATGAATAATAATTATTATAAAAATATTTTTAAAATATTAATAATATTATAAATAAATATATGTATTGTAGATAAAGGATATATTATAAATAAATTGTATAATGACAGGATGGCTATATATATTTTCCTGACTATTACATTGCTACTGGAATATGATTCGAGTTTGATTTGACATTATTTTATTTTGGGACAAAAATCAATTATGCATCATAGCATTCATTATACAAAAATATTTGACCGCACAATGCCATAACTGACTAATCAGAATTAAGAGAGTTGTGTAGTAAACCAAGATATTCTTCAATTTCTGCACTTTCTTGTGATTGCTGTGTTTAAGAGTACCAACCGTGCCATGCTCATTCTTCATGTGGCCGATGTAATCCTCTTTCTCTGCAAAGCGTTTCTTACATTCCCTGCACCTCCACTCCATACTCTCACTCTCTGGCGAGCTAGGCTGCTCTTCCTCCTCATTTTCTTCCTCATCTTCTTCCTCTTCCTTCTCTTCCCCTTCCTGTTTTCCTTCCTCCTCTTCCCCCTCCTCTTCCTCACCATGTCCCTGGCTTAATTCATCTGAATTGTTTTCTGCTGGTTTGGGTTTAGAGGTGGAGTTGCTGGCAGGGGTGGAGGCAGGAGATGAGGTGGGCGGGGTTTCTGCTTTGACTGTCAGGCCTCTATGAGCAGTCTAATAGGAAATATTGAAATACAGGTTCAGTTTAAGGTGACCATGAATATGAATGACATGTAATTTGACAATTCAAACCAAGTTGGTGGTTGTAATTGGTTTGAGCTTGAGACAAAGAGAAGTCACCTTGTAAAGGCCAAACCAAAGGTTTTACTGTATGCCTTTGTTGACGCCGCATTCTTTAGGGTAAGTGCAAAGAATGGGTAACACAAAAGGCAAAATACATACACAAAACAACAATTTATTCAATATAGCTTTAACAAAGTTATTGTTCTTCAAAGGATAGTTCACCTAAAAAGGACAATTCTGTCATCATTTATTTACTCTCATGCTGTTCCAAACCTTTTTGACTTTCTTCCTTGGAGCACAAAAGAATGTTTGCCACCATTCAATTGACATTTTTGGGTGAACTAACTCTTTAAAATGCATTTCACACAGTTTAATAATACATACATACCTTTATGTGTTCCATCATGGATCCTTTTTGGGCATAAAGTTTGGTGCAGTCCGGACATTTGAACACATGCACCTTTTGTTTAGCCAAGTGAGTGTCAAAATGCATGTACAGCAAAGGCTTCTGGGTAAACACAGTGTCACACATGACACACTTGTGGATCATCCTATGGAACAAAAATAGAAAGAGGTCTTTCAGGAATTTCACCATCTTGACCACAACACATTTGATTTTTTATCAACATATTTCAATCCATGACACCGTGCACAAAAAAGACTTGTTGCGTGCAGCAATATTATAATTAACAAAAAAAAATTAAATTATTAACTAAAATAAAACTGAAATACTGTAAATACTAAAATAATTGGAAAAAATTTTAGTTTTTGAAACACAATATATTATACAATTTGCAACTTTTACAACCTGCCTTCATTAAACATGAAAAACTAGAGAGCGAAGGCCCTGAGAAATTTAACACTGGAAAACATATTAGAATTATTTCAATAAATGTGTTAACTTTGGTAGCCCTGAAATAAAAACTACATATACATTGGAAAACAAAACTGAAACCACAAAAAACTAAAAAATTGAAAACCTACCTAAAACTAACAGTCATAGATTGAAAACTAACGAAAACTAAACTGAACTGGAACAAATAATAATAATAAAAAAATTAAAAACTAGATTATCCATGGGTGAATGACTAGTCAACCTACTTGGCCTGTGCAGCTGCGAGGGTGGGATGCTGGGAGGTGATGTGCCCCTGGGCGCTCTGGGCAGATTTGAAAGCCATCGGGCAATTGGGACACTTATGGAACACCTCACAATGTGCTGTCTGAATGTGAGACTTGATAGAATTCAGACCTCCAAACACAACCTGACAACTTGAGCATCTGTGATAAAGTAATTTGAGTATGTGAGCATGGGCAAGTATTCTTGTACTATAACTTTTTTATTTCCTTGCAGGAAATCTCATAAATGCCAGCTTATCCTTAAAGAATAGAGCTACAAGAATATTGTGTTTCTGAAACTGCATGTGGTATTACATAATACTGAAAGGAAATAGCATTGATGCTCAGGAACCTGTAGCCGATGCGCCTGGCAAAGTGCAGGCAGGCCTCTTCAAGATGGGTTTGAAAGGTGGCTTGGCGGGCAGTGCCACCACACTCTGGGCACACATGGGGAGCTCGATGCTTATGGATCCGCTGATGGGCCGACACACTGCACCAATTAGGCAGCATCATGGGGGGGGAGCAAAGCGTACAAGTCTGACATAGAGAGGGATAGAGAGAAGGGAAGTAAAGGTAGAGACGGGGCAATAAATAAGTTAGTAAATAAAGCAATTTTCTAGCTTATTTAAACTTCTACATTATGAATATTGGGCCTCATTTATGAAATATGAGCAGAGCGAATTTATGTGTAGGCCTAAATCATTCCTAAAACCATTGTTATGTGACAATGTGACAATAGAATGCAACAATTTGTTTCAAATGGCTTTTACAAATGACTTACACAGCAATTGTTCTGCTTGTGTTTCATGGAATGAGGACCATTCATGCAATGCTCAGGAACAATACAAAAACAAAAACCTGGGACCAGTGTGAAAGAATGTTTTGGGCCCGTTGATGGAAATGTCACTTGCCCTACCGGGTCTGTGCTGCGCTAACACTTATTGATGTACATGTGTTTTTATGCCTTGCATAACTTAAACATTTAGTTTTCAGAGATGCATTCAAAATAGTTGGTGTGAATCCAGCTGATTTTTTAATATGTCACCTGGATAAAGTTACCTAGTTGGTTAACATAATTAAAAAATTAATTTTTAAAAAGTTAAAAAAGTTAATTTTCACTTATTTTAAGTAATTATTATATATGATAACTAAAAAGTATTAGTTATTATATTGACCAAAAAATTATACATTTTATTTTTTAGTAACATATTTCTGTGTCAGAAAGAAATAACCCCCCCCGTGTTTATTACTGTAACATTATGTTTATCTATTACTCTTCTATTACGTTTTTGCAACATACCGAGTTAGGAGTAGCTCTGATTTGCTGGAAATGGGTCACTAATTCAGTCTTGCTTATAAACTGGGTTTGGCATTCAGGACACTTGAAGTTGTTGTAATGGAGGACCTCGCCTTTCTTGCAGGGTAGAGGCATTAGAGCCTGAGGACTCTGGGGCCCACGGCGTGCAGGGCTTGGCTGAGAGGAAGCCGTGCCTGGAGAGGAGGAGTCCTTTAGTGGACTAGAAGTGGACGGTACAGCAGTTGTCCCTGTTGTAGTGGTGGAGGATGACAGAGGTGGAGAGGACAGCGAGGGAGAGAGCACACCTAGAGGAATGAAAAGATTTGAAATTCTATTAAAGGGATAGATACATGCTTCTCATATCTGACACGTGCATCTCAGCGGGCAGAATGAGGCATAGTTCTGCATCTGCAAAGAAAGTGAATGATGAATGAGACTGGAAATTCTGCTAAACATCTCCTTCTGTGTTCTATCTTTGATAGATACACATTACAAGCAGGGCTTGACATTAAAACCTGCCAACCCGCCAAATGCGGGTAGAAATCAGCAGTGGCAGGTAACTCTGTCACCTTTACTAGCCACTTTGGCAGGTGGCCACAGCTGAAGCAAAATTAATTGTATTACTCTCGCATCCAGCATTTTATAAGTAGTAAATATGCTTCTCATATCTGACACGTGCATCTCAGCGGGCAGAATGAGGCATGGTTTCGCATGAACCGCCTCAGCGCACATCAGCATGCTCCAGAAATTGAACCAGAGCTCTGGGACAGCGCAGAATGAATCATGCGTAATTCAGTCGATATCGCGGCATCCGGTGGAGACCACAAAACTTATGTGAACCATTTGAATTGTACAAAGAATGTTCCAGTAAAAAGCTCTATATGGAGGAAGTCGAACCTCTCAAACCGTAGACAGCCCTGAGATTAAAGAGCACTGATGAGGTAAAAAGATATCAGTGCATCCTGCATCAACATTGATTACAAGTTTTTTTTAAATACACATCATCATCCAAACTACAATGTTTTTACTGCAGTAACACTAACTGGTAACTGGTATAGATGCACATTAAATCGATTAAGGCAAATCTGTAAGGCTGTCATCATTCCGTCACCTTTATCTTGATCCAAACCCATACGACTTCCATGAATAGAAAAAAAAAGATACAATGAAAGTAAATAGTGACTGAGTTTAATCTACCTAACATCTCCATTTTATTCGCCATTTTGTACTCCATGGAATTAGTAACTGTGAAAGTTGTAGTTAAAGGTTTTTAAACAGGTTTAGGCTCTTAGCTTATAAATTCTATTGTTTATTTTTTTTAGGAAGAGTATCTGTATTCGCCTAACCACAGTAATATGGAGGCATCCATGGTCTTACCTGTGGCAATGGCTTTATCATTACAAATGCCACTGTTAAACAAATGGAAGAACAATGGTAAACTTTCATAAAGTCAAGTACATTTTAGAATGAAAGGGTCAACAGGTTGCAGTCTCCAGAGTACAAAGTTACAGTCTCCAGTTAGTTTCATCACTTTTTGTGGGACAGTAGATTTTGGCCAGTGAAAATACTGAGTGGCTAGTGACTTTGAAATACCACTAGCCACAATGGCCAGTTAGCCAAAAAGTTAATGTTAAGCCCTGATTACAAGGAAGAAATGTTCTGTTTTAATCTAAAAAAACCTTTAACAAAACACAAAACAAGGCGATTTTACAGGTATTCCAGTACTTACATTTCCAAAAGCTAAATTCAAGCACCTTAAGCACTTTAAGGACCTTGTGCGAACCCTGTAAACAGTGTAGAAAAAAGCAAAAGAGAGACTTTGATGTTTGATTGGTCATTTCATTTATGATCAGATGCTGCAATGCCAAACTATGCTGGAAATTCCAAAATATCGAGTTTTGTCTTTATGTGGTTCGTCATTTATTTTGGTTTGCAATTTTTAGAAATTCAATATATTGTCCCATCTAGGGATGGGCATTTTGGTCATTTGTGGTGGTGGAGGGGGAGCACATAAACATGTACAAATACAGTATGTACATATATGTCATACGTCTTTGGCAGCTGCATTGTGTCTCACTGTTCCAACGTCTATTCATTAACATTGGCTGTTATAATGTAGTCTGTTACAATAAGTACAAAAGTATATAATGCATAATATTTTGTCATTATGTGAAGACTTGCTGGTCAATTCAATTAAACAATGCTCAGAACGTGTGTTTCTGTTATTCTTTCAGGTTACCGTAATAAGCTTAGTAAGTGCGCACCACTGTTTCTAAACCGTGTATCTGCAAACAGTGGTTTCCGTGATGCCATAATCATCGGGTTTTTTTAAACGCAGTGTTAAGTTGAACATTTTTGAAGACCTGCGTTCAGTTACATTCAGCTGTGATCCATTTAGATGTTTGAAAGAAACATTTTGCCTTGTGTCTGTGTGCAGGTTTCTACAGAGTGTAGAGTGCCGTCTCTGCCCCGGACATCAATTTTCATTTTCGTTCATCGTTTTCATGATCGATCATTGCTGTCACTTCCAAGTACTCGGGTACTCGAGTACTCGTTCCCATCCCAAGTCCCATCCCTACAAGATGTGTCCTTATCATCTTTAATGAGAGAATGAACTACAATCCCATGAAACACTGCAATGAAAATAAATAAAACTATTGATCTTGAGTAATATATTTTAAGTTTATTACAAAATATTCAGATTAGGGCTGTTGATTTAATGCATTAATTCAGTGTGATTAATTATATAAAAAATAAAGTTAAATTTTTTTTTAATTCATAATAAGAAAGATTCCTGAACAATTTAAACTTGAAGTACCACCTGTTTTCTCTAGGGGCCAGTAAGCGAAACTTCAGCTTTATAGTTAACGCACTGCTTATACAGAAAACAAACCAACCTATCAGCAGACAGGACAACACGAGGAAGCATTCTTTTTTTTTTTCTCCACAAATTGGAATGCCCAATTCCCAATGCGCTCTAAGTCCTTGTGGTGGCATAGTGACACCTCAATCTGGGTGGCGGATGACGAATCTCAGTTGTCTTCACGTCTGAGACTGTCAATCCACACATCTCATCATGTGGCTTGTTGAGCTCGTTACCGCGGAGACATAGCGCGTGTGGAGGCTTCATGCTATTCTCTATGGCATCCACGCACAATTCACAACATGCCCCACCAAGAGCGAACCACATTATGGCGACCACGAGGAGGTTACCCCATGTGACTCTACCCTCCCTAGCAACCGGGCCAATTTGGTTGCTTAGGAGACCTGGCTGGAATCACTCGGCATGCCCTGGATTCGAACTCGCGACTCCAGGGGTGGTAGTCAGCATCTTCGCAAATCCGAACATAGGGATCTCATGACGTGTTTTTCTAACTATTAAACTATGTTTAACTTGACACAGCAACCTAAAAATGTTATGTTTATGATGTGATGCAACCAAAGTGAGACACTCCAAAAAAGCGTCTATCTGACACAGGTGTACATAGACTCTTCCTTAGAAAAGCCTTTATAATAAATCTCGAACAGAATGACAAATTCAATTGCAAAATGGATTGCTGTGAACTGTAGGCTAATGATTGGCTTATGATCAATAATATGCAAATAAACAGTACAATGGATTCTAAAGCCACTTTTTGAATTGTCTTATCAATGCTTAACTCCTCTGCCACAACAGGGCTCCAGACTGCAACTAAAATGGTCGCAAATGCAACCAAAAATAAATTGCAACAATAATTTAAAATCTAGTCGTCATTGGTGACAGTCGAGATGTGTGCTTTCATATGCGGTTTCGTCAGACATCATCTTGTGAGTTATTGAATAAATCTTTAGAGCGCCGGTGTGTCACGCGCCATTTTTACCCTTTTTGTTGATGCTCGCTGGCTGCACACAACAACAATCACAGCGCAAGCCATGATGTCCGTTTCATAACCAGATGACTCTTTTGAACCGGGTCTTTATAATGAATCACCTGACAAGAGTTCGTTTGAACTCAGGAGCTCAGGTTAGCAGTTTGAATTCGAGTCACTTTCTCAGCGAATCAGCCATCAGCGAATTCACAACTGGGAGCGCAGACATTTCAAAATAGTAGTCCCATGTGTATTTCGGGCTTCTTTATAATGAAAAGTCCCGTGTTATGTACCAAAAAATTTTCTTCCTGATTATTATAGATTGGGATTGGAGTAGCGCAATAAACTGCATCTGGGATTCCATTCAATTTGCACTCTTGTAGTCTTTGTGTCTTGGGCATCTAGTTAAAGTAAAGAAAGACTAAAATTTTATTTTTAATTATATATATATTTATATATATATATATATATATATATATATATATATATATATGGTGCGTTCACATTCAAACCGACCATGTGAATAAATTCGTTTTGTTCCCTCCTTCCTTCTTGCTTTAGTGATTTTGCATTGAACATTCAATTAATTGATTTTAAAAATGAAAAACTTAAAATAAATACATTTCTATATTCAAATTGCACTCCAAACGAAACGAAAAAGCAATTAAAATAACGAAGTGATCAATAAAATTATATATATATATACTACCGTTCAAACGTTTAGGGTCACTTATTCTTTTTTTTCTTTTTTTCCCACATTTTAGAATACTAAAGTCATCACAACTATGGAATAATAGAAATGGAAATATGGGAATTATGTTGTAACTGAAGATGCTAAAATATAACAGTTTTTTTTTATTTTGGATTTTTTTTTAAAGTAGTCAAAACTAATTTCAAACATTTAAGCATACACCTTCAGATCAAAAGGTTTCTAAGATCATGAGAAACTTTTCAGGCAAGTGACCCCAAACTTTTGAACGGTAGTGTATATACAGTTGTGCTCAAAAGTTTGCATAACCTGGCAGAAATTGTGAAATTTTGGCATTGATTTTGAAAATATGACTGATCATGCAAATTGATGAAAAGATCATGTCTTTTATTTAAGGATTGTGATCATATGAAGCCACTTATTATCACATAGTTGTTTGGCTCCTTTTTAAATCATAATGATAACAGAAATCACACAAATGGCCCTGATCAAAAGTTTACATACCCTTGAAAGTTTGGCCTTGTTACAGACACACAAGGTGACACACACAGGTTTAAATGGCAATTAAATGTTAATTTCCCACACCTGTGGCTTTTTAAATTGCAATTGGTGTCTGTGTATAAATAGTCAATGAGTTTGTTAGCTCTCAAGTGGATGCACTGAGCAGGCTAGATACTGAGCCATGGGGAGCAGAAAAGAACTGTCAAAAGACCTGCGTAACAAGGTAATGGAACTTTATAAAGATGGAAAAGGATATAAAAAGATATCCAAAGCCTTGAAAATGCCAGTCAGTACTGTTACTGAGAGCTAACATACTCATTGACTATATATACACAGACACTAATTGCAATTTAAAAAGCCACAGATGTGGGAATTTAAACTTTAATTGCCATTTAAACCTGTGCGTCACCTTGTGTGTCTGTAACAAGGCCAAACATTCAAGGGTATGTAAACTTTTGATCAGGGCCATTTGGGTGATTTCTGTTACCATTATGATTTAAAAAGGAGCCAAACAACTATGTGATAATAAGTGGCTTCATATGATCACTATCCTTATATAAAAGACAATTTTTTTGCCTGATCGGTCATATTTTCAGAATCAATGCTAATCAAAATTTCACAATTTCTGCCAGGGTATGCAAACTTTTGAGCACAACTGTGTGTGTGTGTAAGTAACCACCTTTCCATTAACTGGCAAGTATCCGTCTAAACATGCAGGTGGAAAATTACTTACACAAAAGACATAAAAACAATTATAAATGTAAAAATAATAATTATGATGATAATCACTGAAATATAAATCATGGATCGTGGTGAACATGTTTTTGAATTATTTTATGTTTTAATCACAGATGTATAGGTTGCAGAGTTGTGGTCACAATGAACTGCTCTGTGGAAATAAAGGGAACTGAACTCAAAGCACCTCCTGAGCTGAGATGTCTGAGGTCATTTGCAGCACTCATAGACGATACTGTTCTTGCAATAAAAATCTGAAGAAAATTCTGTCATCTGTTAATAATATAATAAAGTGTGTTTCTTCAAGCATGTGTCTGTGTGCTGTGGGGCAAATTATTTGTAATATTAATTTGATAATAATTGCCTAATAATAATTTAATACATTAATGGGAAAACAAGCCAAATATCATCTTGACATCGTCAAAGGCATCAGCTATTAGTGACCTTCGTCGATCCCCAAGATCAACGTCTATCGGCACAACCCTAATATATTTATTTGTGATGTGAGATCCAGCTTTTGATACTTAAGACCACTGAGGGACTCATACACAACTATTACACAAGATGCAAACATTCACTCATGTAAATACCTGTTATGTAGATTATGAAGGGCAGCACTAAAAACAAAAAAGATCTTTTATCTCTTACATTTGTATAAATTCTGAAAGGGGTGTGAAAACTTATGAGACAAAAGGGGAATGCAAATTTGTGCACTCAACTATACAGTATATGCATTAAACACCCGATTAATGAGCTATCAGCTGTCTTTTCTTTGGCTTTCTATCTTGTTTTTGAACAATCTAAATCGAGCAATTCTATGATGTGGCAACTAAAACAGCCATTTGGCTCCTAAATGTTTCAGTTTAGGAGCCAATGGCTCCTTAGTCATTATTTTAGTCTGGAGCCCAGCACAATAATGTAATGCATTTTAATTATCTGAATATTATTACTTTTTATTATATATATATATATATATATACACACACACACACACACACACTACCGGTCAAAAGTTTTGAAACACAATCATTCTTTATTATAATTTTTTTTCTTCACATTTTAGAATAATAGTAAAGTCTTCAAAACTATGGAATAACCTAAATGGAACTATGGGAATTATGTTGTGACTAAACAAAATAAATCAAAACTGTGTTATATTTTAGCATCTTCAAAATTTGCAGACATGTACTCTTGACATTTTCTCAACCAACTTCTTGAGGTTTCACCCTGGGATGCTTTTTAAACAGTATTGAAGGAGTTCCCAGCTATGTTGGGCACTTATTGGCTGCTTTTCTTTATTATTTGGTCCAAGTCATTAATTTCAAAAACTTTTTTTATTTAATTACATTTTAGTTTTATAATTAAATAAATATGGTGGCACAAATATATTTTTGTCTACAAAACTAATTACAAACATTTAAGCATAAGCCTTCAGATCAAAAGATTTTTAAGATCATGAGAAACATTTCAGTCAAGTGTTTCAAAACTTTTGACCGGTAGTGTGTGTGTGTGTGTGTATATATATATATACATATATATATATATACTGCGTGCCCAATTATTAGGCAAATTGTATTCCTCAGGATTAATTTTATTGTTGAACAAACACAATGCTCTCAGTCAATCCAAAATGTTATTGAACCTCAAACCTGAATGTTTAAAGAAAAAGTGAGTTTTGTCTTTCTCATATAAGTGTACACAATTATTAGTCAACTATTAGTGTGCACAATTATTAGGCAACTAAATTAAAAAAAGAAACTCTCCCAACTCAATTGTTTATTCTCAATTTTTAGAGTAAGTGCAACAAATAAGTAACACAAAATGACAATTAAATAACATTTTAGCCTTTCAAAAATATTCAGTGACCTATATAGCCACCCTTCTTTTCAATAACTGCCATGAGCCTTCCATCCATGGAGTCTGTCAGTTTCTTGATCTGTTCACGATCAACTTTCGCTGAAGCAGCAACCACAGCCTCCCAAATGCTGTTCAAAGAGGTGTATTGTCTTCCCTCACTGTAAATCTCACGTTTGAGAAGGGCCCACAAGTTCTCAATAGGATTTAAGTCAGGTGAGGAAGGGGGCCAAGTCATTATTTGGGCATCATTGAGGCCCTTGCTGGCTAGCCAAGCAATGGAGTACTTGGATGCATGTGATGGAGCATTCTCCTACATAAAGATCATGGCCTTCTTGAATGCTGAGGACTTCTTCCTGTACCACTGCTTGAAGAAAGCACTTTCCAGAAACTTGCAGTAGGTTTGGGAGTTGAGTTTCAGTCCATCTTCAACTCAAAAAGGTTCAACTACCTCATCCTTAATGATAGCAGCCCATACCAGTACCCCTCCTCCACCTTGCTGGTGTCCATTAGTGATCCAGCCACGGGCCCATCCATCAGGTCCATCAAGAGTCACTCTTATTTCATCTGTCCATAAAACCTTTGAAAAATCTGTCTTCAGGTATTTCTTTGCCCAATCTTGACACTTCAACTTGTGAATCTTATTCAGTGGTGGTCGTGTTTCAGCCTTCTTGACCGTGGCCATGTCTCTGAGCACTTGACACCTTGTACTTCTGGACACTCCAGGTAGGTTGCAGTTCTGGAATATGGTGGCACTGAAGGATAATGGGTTCCTGGTAGCTTCACATTTAATTCTTCTCAAGTCTTTTGCAGTTAATTTGCACCTTTTCTTCTCCATGCGTTTTTGCGCCCCAGTTGACTATTCGCAACAAAATGTTTGATTGTCCGGTGGTCACGCATCAATAGCTTAGCTATTTCAAGAGTGTTGCATCCGTCTGAAAGGCATTTTACAATTTTTGACTTTCAGTGCCAGTTAAATCTCTTTTTTGGCCCATTTTACCTGAGGTAATGAAGCTGCCTAATAATTATGCACACCTTGATATAAGGTGTTAGTCACTTTCGCCACACCCTCCCTCATTACACAAATATGTATCACCTGAAAATTATTAAATCCAATAAGCATTCAAGTTTATATGGTTTGGAGTTGGAAAATTTGCATGGAAAAATGATAAGATCAGAATACTCACTTGCCTAATAATTGGGCACGCAGTGTATACACTGATCAGCCACAACATTAAAACCACCTGCCTAATATTGTGTAGGTCCCCCTCGTGCCTACAAAACAGCGCCAACACGCATCTCAGAATAGCATTCTGAGATGCTATTCTTCTCACCACAATTGTACAGAGCGGTTATCTAAGTTACCATAGACTTTGTCAGTTCGAACCAGTCTGGCCATTCTCTGTCTCTCTCATCAACAAGGCATTTCCATCCACAGAACTGCCGCTCACAGGATGAATTTTGTTTTTGGCACCATTCTGAGTACTTTCTAAAGACTGTTGTGTGTGAAAATCCCAGGAGATCAGCAGTTACAGAAATACTCACTGTCTGGTACCAACAATCATCCATGCGATTATCTAATCAGCCAACCGTGTGGCAGCAGTGCTGTGCATAAAATCATGCAGACACGGGTCAGGAGCTTCAGTTAAAGTTCACATCAACCATCAGAATGGGGAAAAATGTGATCTCAGCGATTTGGACTGTGGCAAGATTGTTGTTGCCAGATGGGCTGGTTTGAGTATTTCTGTAACTGCCAATCTCCGGGATTTTCACACGCAACAGTCTCTAGAATTTACACAGAATGGTGCCAAAAACAAAAAACACCCAGTGAGGGGCATACATCCAAAGTTGTGGCAAAATGGCTTAAGGACAACAAAGTCAAGGTATTGGAGTGGCCATCAAAAAGCCCTGACCTCAATCTGATATAAAATTTGTGGGAACTGAAAAAGTGTGTGCAAACAAGGAGGCCTACAAACCTGACTCAGTTACACCAGTTCTGTCTGGAGGAATGGGCCAAAATTCCAGCAACTTATTGTGAGAAGCTTGTGGATGGCTACCCAAAACGTTTGACCCAAGTTAAACCATTTAAAGGCAATGCTACCAAATACCAAAGTGTATGTAAACTTCTGACCCACTGGGAATGTGATGAAAGAAATAAAAGCAGAAATAAATAATTCTCTCTACTATTATTCTGACATTTCACATTCTTAAAATAGTGATCCTAACTGACCTAAGACAGGGAATGTTTTCTACGATTAAATGTCAGGAATTGTGAAAAGCTGAATTTAAATGTATTTGGCTAAGGTGTATGTAAACTTCTGACTTCAACTGTATATACTGTATATATAATATAAATTATTTCATAATTTTATATTTAATTATTGTTATTTGAGGGGCTTAGCAAATATTTATATATGCAATTAATTGTAATTAATTTGATTAATTAATCGGCACACCATGTAATTAATTAGATTAAGAATTTTAATCGATTGACAGCCCTAATTCAGATATATACAAATACAAAGTAGTTTGAGAGGGCAGAAAGACTGCATTTGCCACAATTCTGATTTTTGGATCTTTTCTCTGGACGGATGGCTTCAGCAGTAGCATAACATCGATTAACAACCTCAGAGCTCACTGTAAGTCTGTCTTTAAATGTTTCCAAGTTATCATTCAAAATCAATTCCCCTGTGGAAAAAATGAAACAAAGATTTTTACTTCTTGAATCAGACTCTATTGCAATACCGTAAGGCAACAGAAATCAAGTTGATAAGTCCTGTTCAAATATACACAAAAACTGTAGCAGAACAATTTGACATAACTTACCAATAGGAGTAG
The DNA here is from genome assembly GCF_019703515.2 of Myxocyprinus asiaticus. Lineage (NCBI taxonomy): Eukaryota > Metazoa > Chordata > Actinopteri > Cypriniformes > Catostomidae > Myxocyprinus > Myxocyprinus asiaticus. The sequence goes on along the minus strand of NC_059377.1, from coordinate 36,140,294 downwards.
TGTCTTGTTGGCCAATCATCTGTTCCACTGTGACTGGTCTCATAACCAGATGTGAGCACTGCATGACGAGACCCCTCTCCTTGTGCTCCCGCGCATGCAGCAGCAGACTGCACTTATTGAAGAATGCGAGACGCTTTGCGCAGTGATTACATGTTACCTCTATTCTCAAAGAGCGTCGGTCATAGTGTCGTGCCAGGCTGCGTTCCAGAGCGAAAGCATCACCGCACTCCAAGCAGCGGTAGCCAGCAGCAGGCAAAGGAAGACCCCATTCAGGGGGTGGCAGAGTTGAGAAATCTGGACGGTAGCTTGGCAGCAAGTTCTTACTATTTAAGATCTTGTTGAAAGCCTCTACCAGGCTAGACTGGCTACGTGAAATAACAGCACCAGTGCTATTGACGATGGAGGCTGGTTTACAAGGTACATGAACGTTGGCGGTACCTCCGTTGGCAGTTTTACCGACTGTAGGCCGAACACTTATTCCACCAACAGCTGGTGTTACTGGTAAAGTGGTGGCTTTTGTGATGCTAACTGCAGTGGCGGAAACCTTGGTCTTATCAGCCATTTTGTTTTGAACTTTGCTGGCTGCAGCTAGCATGGCACTACTGGCTTCTAGAGTGGAGACTGGTAGGGTTGAACATTTTACCACTTGACCCGCAGTGGAATCATTTTTTCTGGCTCCTTTGGCAGGTGCAGTCCGACTTCCTGTTTGAACTTTACTTGCATCTGTGCCTTTGCCTGCATTGGCAGCACCTCCTTTGCCTGCTACACGAGTAACTGTGCGAGTAATGCCTCCCGTTGAAGTCTTAATGGTCTTGATACGGACTTTAAGAGGCCTTGATGCAGCATTTCCACCAGCTACAGCTTTACCTCCACTGTTTTGTGATGCACTGGTGTCCCCTATGATGGGCTGTGCAACGATGCCCTCTTGATCTACCTCCATTTTCTCTCCATCCCTTTTCACACTATCCTTACCATCCACATTGGTCGCATCTTGTCCATTCTCCGTTGACCCTTTATCTACTTCCATCTCTTCTTCTTCCTCCTTGGGTTCTCGAAGGACAACAGATGGCGATGAAGAAGCCACTGCTGGACTGCAAGATCTTTTGGTGACAGCTGACGTTAGCATGGATGACTTGGGCATCTCAGGTTCTGGGCTTTCTGGTGAGTCTCGTTCTTCAATCACATGCTCTGGATTTCGCTCCTCTTGGGGTAAACTCTTTCCGGTCCCTGTCTGGACTGGTGTGGAGAGCCGGTTCTGTTGAGCCCGGAGTGAGGCAGGTGATGCTAGGGGAACATCACCAGGTTTGGGGTAAGCACGTGGGGATATGGACTTTGAAGGGTGGAGCGATGGAGATTGTGAACTTTCAGGAGGTGACCTCAGCCTATGTGACAGTTTTTGAGTGGTGGGAGAGTCTGGACTTTCATGGATGACCAGTGAACCTCCTGAATCAGGATCTGAATCCTCCTCGTCTGAATCTACGTGACCGAATGCCAAAGAACCAAGTCGTGGGGTTCCATTAAACGGCTCTGTTAGAGATGTAGCAAGAGGAGACGAGGCCACAGCCCCAGAAACACGGGAACCAACTGAGGGAGAGGACGATGATGGCGAGGAAGATGAAGCTGTGGAGGGAGTAGAAAGAAGTGGTTTAGGTGGGGGAATGAAAGGAGATGCTGCTCCACTTGCCCCACTAGGAATAGCAGGAGCTTTGACCTTATCTGCACCTTCTAGGTTCATCTCCAGCTGTATTTGCTGCTGTTGCAGAAGCTGCATTTTTCGTGCCCTTCCAACCGAGTCTCCAGCGCCTTGCGTCATCAAGGGCTTCAGCTTATTAAAGATATTGCTTCCCTGTTTGGTGGTGCTGGAATTTCCAAGAACAGATCCTGGGGTCTCCGAATTTACCTTTGAGCTGCATATGGGCCACTGCTCTCCATTAGACTGGCACCGGGCCTGAGACACATGACCAGACCCACCTGACGACACAAATCCATTATGATTGAGCGGTTTTGGTACTGAGCCATCACCACCATCAAAGGGCTCAGGGTGAACCCGGTTCTTCACAATCACGCTAACAATTAAAGGGTCACTCTGAGAATCCGTGGATGGGCTGGGGGATCTAAGGGCTGAACTTCCCCCCACCGAACCCTCACCAGACTTTATGAGAGACCCTCCCCCTGCTCCTTGATGCCCCTCCACCTCATCCGGGGCTGATTGGATAGCCTCTTTGGCATCAATGTCAGGAATGTCAAACGCTGCCAACAGGTCATCGAAATCGGGGGTTTTCATGTCCCCCATGCTGGGATAGTGGACTCAATCCTAGAATACATGAGAGAGAAAGGTCAAAGAAAAGTATGTGCTAAGAAATGAGATGCACTGAAGACCTCTTTAAATGCCATGACGAGCTCAAGTTTTATTTCTTTAGTGTCATATTGTCTATTGAAATGGGACAGGATATATAGAAGAGCTGGTCCCTTTATTTAAATAGCTAATGGCTTTAGCTTCACAGCTTTCAATTACTAGTCAGAAGCAGGTGGTTTTAAGGGGAAAGGGCATTCTTTTTCTAGACATTTTATTCAACAACAAATTTGGATATGCTCCTGAGTCCAATATGATGGTCTGTTTCCCCTCATTTAAAATACATATATCTGCTTAAAGCTTTTATGATTACACTGGCATATAGATAATATTAAAACCAACAGACATTAACTTAAACCATAAAACTCTAGATATGATTTCATGGGGTCTTTAATGTAGGGGATCATGTGCTAATGGTTGTTCAAAATGTCATAGTAGTTCATCTGTTTGTTCAAGTTGATTTCAGCACCTATAAAAATGTTTATTTGTTTTTGTTTCATTAAAAAAAAAAAAATAAATAAATAAATAATAATAAAATTGACAATTAAAGTAGTCAGGCTATCAGTTTTTGAATCCTAAATGCCTGGTGGTGATTTGAGATGAAATGTACTGATTTTAGCCACATTTATCCAGCTGTTTTATTATATAGCAGGTATAAATACAAAATAGTTAAATTTAAATGACAACAACATACAAATATATATGTATCAGAAATTACACGGTTCACATCAAGCCACAGTATCTGACACTGAACGGCTATTGTTAGCTTTGGCTAACAGCCACATAATGGCTCAATATCACCTTAGCATTGGTGGGTGAACCTTATACACATCTTTACAAATAATAAACATTTAAAAATATATATACCAGGTGATATAATGATCAGACATCCAATGTTTGTCTAATAATACGTATTTTACAGTTAACAGTGAGGAACAAACACTGTTCAGCATGCTACCGCTGCTATAACAAGAGAACCTCAAGCGCTCATATATTAAACAAATAAAATAATAAAATACACAGTAAGTAAATAAATAAAAATCTTGACTAAGTATCCCCGTTTCGGATACGCAGCGATAGTTTAAGTATAAATGACAAACACAAACGCCTGTAAATGGCTAAAAGCTGCAGCTGACCTGGCTAACTACAGATGGGGACACAATCGTAAGATTAAAGCGCTTCTGTCACATTTAGTCTCTCAGATGCGGCTATTGTTCCCTATATGATTAATAAACAGCTAATTGGTTGATAAATAGATATCTGAGATGTATTTTTAGGTTTGTTCTGTCATGACGGTGGGGTCCGTGCTGCCCCGTCGCGAGGGTCATTTAAGCGCAGGCCACTCATGTGTATGCCAGCATTTACCTGCTTTTAAATAACCTCACATGGACAGCACATTATGTTTTATGAGGATGCATTTTTGTATACAGGTGTGCTATTCTCGGATAATGCATTTTCATGCACGGACAGTTATTCTGTTTACCTGTTTATTGTGATTCCCGACTATCCTCGCTCCAGTTGAAGCGCCTTAACTTCCCGTCATCGATCGAGTACGGGCAGGTCTGGGAAGATAATGTTGAAAATAATGGGCAGGAAAATTATTTCTCGTCTTCTTTGATTATAATTATATATTAATACATTGATCTGGTGATATTTAGATTTTTATATATTTAACATAAGCATAATTTTAATATTTCCATCGCATTTATATGGAGGTTTTGCTTTTGTGAATTTACATCCTTCCAGGATCTCATATTTCACTGTCTTTTGGTTGATTTGGTTTAGGCCTTGATTAGAAGGATTGCGGGTTTTTTAGCAGACCAGAAATCACAAGAAGCGTTATTTTTTTCAGTGTTGTGTTAAAACGTTAATATGTATGTATATATATATATTCTTAAGGTGTGTTGAATGTAAATGTGAAATGTTTTTGGCTGTTTCTAATAATTACACGCCTACTGAATAGCATATTTTCCCTTTATGCTTTAGAAATGTGCCATCTCATGAAATATTCTTTCACCCATAAACATATTGCTGCATCTCTCTCTTATTTGATGAAACAGAAAGACTAGGCATCTCAAATGAATCAATAATCAAGAGATTGAACAACAATAAATAAGACTAATAGCTACATCATACGAATAGTACAGTAATAGGCCTTCTATTGATCATATTTGTAAGTCATGGGTTATTTCCTTCGTGAAAATCGTTGGGACATTAAATAGATAGATAGATAGATAGATAGATACTGTAGGCATTCATAAATCTTTATCTCGTACATCGGATCACCAGTTCCTTATTATTAGAAGGGGAGAATGTTTAAAAAAGAAAATATGGATACACAATAAAAAATGGATTATGATGAAGTGCCAGAGTTCCCAAGACCCAGTGCATCCTAATATACAATAATTTACACAGCAAATATAATACATTCATTTCAGAAACACACACACACACACACACACACACACACACACACACACACACACACACACACACACTATTTATTTCGTCTGAGGTTTTCATAGACTATGTTATACTGCCCTCTACAGATAATTTGTGACACTCACAACGATGCATTAATTCGTATGAATTAAAATACAAAATTTAAAATACAAGTTACACTATACTTGACAAATATTTTATAATAATGATATAGTAACAAAATTACAACGAACAAAAAAATTATCCTGTTTCGCTATTTCGAACACAACTTGTGTTAGGAAAATTAGTACAGTATCTACAAAATATGTTTTAGTGTGCTAACACATTTTGCCATGTACTGTGTGTATTTGTGTAAATTAACCTACACTTTGAAATCAGTCACAAAGAAATGTGAGTTCACTCGTTAAGTCAATAACTTGCTCATGAAAGGTTTCAAATTCATTGCGAGGAGCAGAACACAGGAGCGCTAAAAAGAGACTTTTATTTGAGAAACTTTGAAAACGGAAGTTAATAATGACGTAGTTTAACCTAAGAAAGAAAGTCAGGCGTCGTATCCAATAGCAAGAAAGTATGGGCGTATGTGTCAGTGACGTATTTATTTCTGCCCAATGGGAAATGATTTGTAAATATTTGAATTCCAGTGGGCGGGCTTAGAACTCTCCGAGAGGGAAGTTCAAGGACTGGGGAAAAGGAAACGGCAGTTGTTTTTGCAGATTGCGTTTGAGAAAAACAGTATTTTACACTAAAATAAAGTTATTTAATTCACAAAGAAGAAGAAACAGTAAGTGCTATGAACAGACTAAATGAATAAACATTGTATTTGAGGACACGTTAATTATGTCGAGTGGCATTTTCCACAAGCCAGCATTGGAGGGAAAAGTCGGAACCCAGTACAAATGAAATATTTGTTTATTTGCGTATTAAAACGGACATCTGCTGTTGTTTTGAGTATTCTATTTAAAACAACAATGTAAACGTGTGTTCTATTTGCCATAGATTGCTTCTCTACGTTTTCTTTTTTCTATACCAAACATAATGTCAGAAATGAAAGACCCGTGGTCTAATTAATAAAACTATTTTTTTTTAATAAACAACAAGGCTTTTCTTGAACTGTATGTAATGACTTCACTGTTTATGACAAGTTTATTTATCTGTTAATCATCCAGAAACAACGTCACGCTATGTCCCACAAACAGATTTTTTACTCTGACAAATATGACGACGATAAATTCGAGTACAGGTATGTTTTTAAATCATCCATGCTATTATTATTATAATCATCATTATTATTTGTTTTGTTATTATAAGGATAGCTGCTATTATGTTTTTGATTCGATCGACAGACATTTATAACGCGGCAAAAGCATGACAAGGGTTTACTACTCTTTTATTTTTATTTTTTTATATAAAGGCATGTCATGCTTCCTAAGGACATTGCTAAAAAAGTTCCAAAGACCCATCTAATGTCAGAGACAGAATGGAGGAACCTGGGTGTTCAGCAGAGTCAAGGATGGGTACATTACATGATTCATCAGCCTGGTATGTGTAACTGCCCATGTGTGTGTGGGATGGATGGATAGATTCAGTGCCCTCACTACAGTCCTCACTGTGAATTTCATTTCATTTATCACTTTTTTTTTTTTCTTGATAGAACCACATATTTTGCTCTTCCGGCGTCCTCTGCCTACAGCCCAATCCCAGTGACTTCAGAACAAACAGAAATGGAACAAAATTCAGAGGAATGGACACAGTCAGATGATGTCTGAGTGATGCTGGATGTACCTTGGATCAGATCGTGTCAATATCATTTGTGCTCCTTTTTTTACTATGTTGTAGACTATACTGTGGGTGAGACTGTCCCCACCATTCTTGATCTCTGCTTTAACTGAGATGGAACTGCACATATGTCTTGCTGTACCTGTATTTATTATTCCTTATCAAGCTTATGTTATCAAGATTCTATATATGAGCTTCTCTTGATGAGTTTTGATTGGTGTCACTGTTAAGTAAAAGGTCTGGCAACAGTGGAACTTGTTACAAAGTGCACAGTTTGAATGTTTTATTAAAAAATAAACAAATTTCCTTCTTGAAATAACAATGATATTGTTTGTACCAACTTATCTTTAACTGTTGTCAGCGTCACTAGAAAGAAGCTTGATGTATTTTAGATTTACCAATAAACTTTTTAAACGCTCTGACTATTATTTGTTTAAATGTCGTTAAATTAAATTTGATCCAAAGTTAAATTTAGCATATTGTTTAACATATTGTTTTTGAAATCATTTTTGTATAAAACCTGGGCTAAATATTCCAACTCAAATGATCATACCTGTTAATGAAAATTCTTGAAAATACAATATCAGAAGTGAATAGGAGAGAGCAGAATTATAGAGCTCATTTCAGTTCTGTGCACAAAACTGCACTAATCAATTTTTTTTAATACCCAAGCTGGAATGGAAAATGAGCAATGAGCATTAAATAAATAGTTCACCCAAAAATGAAAATTCTCTCATCATTTACTCACCCTCATGCCATCCCAGATGTGTATGACTTTCTTCTGCAGAACACAAACGAAGGTTTTTAGAATATTTCAGCTCTGTATAATGCAAGTGAATGGTGACCAGACCTTTCAAGCTTCATAAATCACAAAGGCAGCATGAAAGTAATTCATATTACTCCAGTGGTTAAATCTGTCTTCAGAAGCAATATAATAGCTGTGTGGGACACAGATCAATATGTAAGTGTGTTTTTACTATAAACATTTTGAAAGTGAAAGTGGAGATTTATATTAAAAACAGACTTAAATATTGATCTGCTTCTCACCTAAATTGATTGCATTGCTTCAGAAGACATATAGTATTAAACCACTGGACTTGTATAGATAACTTTTAAGATGCTTTTATGTGATTTTTGGAGCTCGAAAGGCCTTAACAATTTTTATTTTATTTTAGATGTCACAGTTTAAGGTTGGGATCATTTTCCATTCTCAAGCTTAACATTCTGTGTTACAGAAACATCAAACATAAACATTAAAGATTGCCAGGAGAATGGGGGCCTGTGTAGCTCAAATATTGACACTTATTACCTCCCCTGGAGTCGCAAGCTCAAATCCAGGGTGTGCTGAGTGACTCACCAGGTCTCTTGAGCAACCAAATTGGCCCGGTACTGGGAGCAGCCGCAACCCGTGTATTTTAAATCTAGGCCTTCAGTGTGATTCATGCCATTAAGAAAACACAGTTTCACAATGAATGAGACATCGTATGCCTATTATACATTGCGGCAGTCGACTAGTAATACCAACTGACATTTTAAAAACATGTCCATGCACGAAAGCCAGAACCAAGGAGGTCTAATACCAAGAAAAAGCTCTCTAATAATATTTGCAATTTAAATTTGGATCTGACACTGAATGCTCCAGCAGCCTAATTTACACTTAGAAAACTCCTGATGTTGCTATAACAATGCAAAAAGCACTTAACAGTTTACTTGAAGTGAAAATCAGTCCTCCTTTCCTGTTTATTCAATCAATTGCATGATCATGCAGAACATCTCGTGTTTTTAAATCCACAAGGATCTCTTTCTCAATGGCAATACCAGCAGTGATGACAGCCGACTCTCAGCAAGATCTCGTGCTCTTCACTTTCAAATTATGTACATCACTTAAAGCGTGATTGCATCACTCAAGGCCAGCTAGAAGGCCTGGACTGGGACATATCCTAAAGACCACACGCACAAGAACAAATAAATCAATCTGATTGGCTGATTAATCTGACAATCTGACTTTAGATGCCTATTCACTTACACTTTTGGGGGATTCTGTGGAAATTCTGAAGGCCAGGCAGTTGGCAGCACTGGACTGTGACTGGAGCACTGATGGCAGGAAATGATGGTAGCTCTGGCAGCGATCCGGAAATGGAGGATGAATCGTGTAGCGGGAGTGCTGGAGGAATGAATGGTGGAAAATAGTTAATCGGAAAAGAAAGAAAACCAGTATTCAAGGATCATTTACAGATAGTGGAAAGGAGGATCACGTGAGTAGGAAAAATACAGAAGAATTTAAAGTAATGTTGAAATTCGCAGAACCGGGCATGACGATTAACCCAACTAAACTGACCAAAGCTCTGAAAAAAGCATTAGGAGAAATAAATAGTGTAAAGACTCTGAGCGATGGAAATTTGATCATCATGTGTAAAGACGAAAAACAACAAAAGAAGGCACTGAGTATAAATTCGATGTTTGGATTCTCGGTATCATGCACATTGATGAATAGGAAGCCTTGGGTAAGAAGTGTTATAACTGGAATTCCTACAGATGTACCTGCTGACAAAATTAAAAGCTGCATTGAAGGGGGGAAGGTAATTGGAGCAAAACGGCTTCAATATGTTAAAAATAAAGAAAGGATGGATAGTCTATTGGTTATGCTTCAGTTTGATGAAGAAAGAATGCCAGAGAGAGTAAAAATAGGCTATGTAAGTTACCCAGTAAGACCATACATATCTCCTCCACTAAGATGCTTCGAGTGTCAGAAGTATGGACATGTTAGTGCGGTTTGCAGAGGAAAACAACGATGTGCGAGATGTGGGGGTGACCATGAATATGGTAAATGTGATGAAGGAGTGAAGGCAAAATGCTGCAATTGTGGTGGTGAGCATAGTGCTGGATTTGGGGGATGCATTGCTCATAAACATGCTGTGAAAGTTCAAAATGTGAGAATATCTGAGGGGTTGAAATATGCTGAGGCAGCCCAAAAAGCAAAACAAAATGAACAGACATGGAGAGAAATAAAAACACAGGAATGGACTGCGAATGCGTTGGTTCAAAGAAAGATAAACGAGGATAAATTGGTGATTGGAAAAACTGAATTTGTTTCATTTATGGCTGAAGTAATAAATTGTTCTGCACAAACAGAAAGCAGAACAGAGAGAATTAAAATCATAATAAGGGCAGCAGAGAGATACTTGAATGTAGCAGGAGTAACTTAGGAAAAATAAACGACATGCTAACGACTCAAACAAGTACTCAAACAACATATGGAAGTACATAATAATAATGGTTTTAACGATTCTGCAATGGAATGCCAGAAGTCTTATTGCAAATGGACCAGAATTCAAAAAGTTTATAGATCAACAGGATAAGAAACCAAATATAATTTGTATACAAGAAACATGGTTAAATCCTCAATTAAATTTTGTTCTGTAAGGATATAACATTGTAAGGAAAGATAGAAGGACAGGAAATGGAGGTGGGGTGGCCACTTTTATACAGAATTAATTAGAATACAGAGTCATTAATGAGATTGAAGAATACGAATTGGTGGTTATAGATATATATGCAGAAAATCAAATTATCAGAGTTATAAATTATTATAATCCTTGTAGTAGACTAAGTAAAGAATTAGAAAAGGTTACTGGGTTTGGAAATCATAAAATAATTTGGAGTGGAGATTTTAATGCACATAGCACTTTATGGGGAAGCAGTAATGATGATCATAATGGGGATGTTGTAGAAGAAATAACAGACAGTAATGGGTTAGTATGTTTAAATGATGGTAGAGACACAAGAATAGATTTGGTACATGGAATCGGGTCAGCTATAGATTTAACATTGGTTTCTGAAGAGCTAGCAAGTATATGTGTATGGGACGTTTGGGAAGATAATAATATGGGTAGTGATCACTATATAATTATATGTAAGGTAGGGATGAGTGTATTGGAGCATAATGTGATTTTATCTTCAAGATGGAGGTTTAATAAAGCAAACTGGGAAGTATACAAATATCTAAGTGAGGTAGAACTAAATTCAATGGAGGACATAGATGAATGTAATGGGAAAATATGTAAAGTATTGTATGATGTAACAGATACTGTTATAGGAAAAAAGGGTTAATGTAAAAAGAGTAAAGCAGTTCCTTGGTGGACAGAACAATGTAGTAATGCTGTACAAAATAGGAATAAAGCATTTAGAAAAATCAAAAAGACATATTTATTTGAAGATTTTATTAAATATAAGAAAGCACAAGCTGAAGTAAAAAGAATAGTCTGAGCAGCTAAAAAGAAGTACTGGAGAGATTGGTGTAATACAATAGGAGAAGATATTGACATAAGTGAAGTATGGGGTTCAATAAGAAAAATGGGAGGAATACATAGAAATCAAACTTTACCAGTTTTAAAAAATGATGAAGGAAGATTAGCTGTGACAGATAATGAAAAAGCTGAAATGCTGGCTGAAGTATTTGTTAAAGTCCATAGTGATGATAATGTATCAGAGGATATTAAAAAGTATAGAAATCAGAATAAGAATCAGCACCCAGATGTGATGACGAAAATAAATCCTTCTGGAGACAATATAGATGCAGATTTTACTATATATGAATTAAAGATGGCTCTAGGAGGAGTTAAACATACATCTCCTGGAAGAGATGATATATGTTATGCAATGATCCAACATTTATCAGATAGATCTTTAAAAATTGTTTTAAATCTTTTCAACAAGATATGGAATGCAGGAAAGCTCCCTTCTTCATGGAAGCATGGAACAATAGTACCAGTAGGCAAACCTGGAAAGGACAAATCCATCCCAATTAATTATAGGCCAATTGCATTAACTTCTAATTTATGTAAACTGATGGAAAAATGATTATACATAGACTAAACTATATACTGGAAATAAAAGGACTTATATCGCCATACCAGAGTGGATTTAGGGCAGGTCAGAATACAATGGATGCTGTTTTAAGCCTAGAAGCCGATATCAGGAAAGCTCAAGCAAATAAAGAAGTATTGGTAGAGGTTTTATTCGATATTGAGAAAGCATATGATATGCTTTGGAAAGAGGGACTTCTAATAAAACTTAAATGTATGGGAATTGGAGGAAATTTGTACAACTGGATTATGGATTTCCTTCTTGAAAGAACAATACAAGTTAGGGTAGGAGTAGAGTATTCTAAGGCATACAAGATAGATAATGGAACTCCTCAAGGAAGTGTGTGCAGCCCAGTATTTTTTAATATTATGATAAATTATATTTTTAGTAATTTTAAAGGTGACATAGGAAGGGCATTATTTGCAGATGACGGGGCATTATGGAAAAGGGGACGTAATATTACATGTGGAGGTATGGGCAAATAATTGGAGCTTCAGATTATCAGTGGCTAAAACTCAAGTTATATGTTTTACAAAAAGGAAAAATGTACCAGAGGTTAAGTTGAAGTTATACAAACAAGAGCTGGAGCAAGTCTCAGTAGTTAAATATCTCAGTGTATGGATGGAACCTAGACTGACATTTGCAATGCATGCTACAAATCTAATCAATAAATGTAAAACAGGAATAAATATTTTATGATGTTTATCTGGGGTTGAATGGGGAGCTTGTAGATTATCATTGAAAATAATATATTATACATTAATCAGATCAAGTTTGGATTATGGAAGTATAATTTTCGGATTTGCATCTGAAACCATACTCAAAACGATTGAAGCAATACAGAATCAAGCTTTAAGAATATGCTGTGGTGCGTTCAGAACATCTCCCATTGCAGCCATGCAGGTAGAAGTTGGGGAAGCTCCTTTATACCTTTGTAGGTATAAACTAAGAATGAATTATTGGGTTAATATAAAAGGTCATAAAGAGATTCATCCAGTAAAGGGAGTGATAGAAGAATGCTGGGAACATGGAAACAAAAACATTAAAAGAGTTGGATGGATTGCTAACAGGGAAGCACAAGCAGTTGGTATTGCAGACTGTGATGTTAGCCCAACTGTGATATTAACCAGTATTCCACTGTTGATATTTCCAGTGCCAATAGTAGACTTTCAAATACAAATAAAAATTAAGAATGAGAAAGATACCCCTAAGAACATTATTGTACAGCAGTATTTAGATCAGACTTATTCATCGTGGTTACATATAGTATATACTGATGGTTCTAAAGGTCCTATCTCTGGAAGAACAGCTGCTGCAGTATACTTTCCTAAATTTCAAACCAGTATTAAGAAAATAATAACTGATCATGTATCTGTGTATGCAGCAGAATTAATTGCCATGATGTTAGCACTCCAGTGGGTAGAGGATGTAAAATCAAGACTAGTAGTAATTTGTTCTGACTCTCATGCAGCAATCTCAAGCCTTGCTAGTGGAGTAAAATCTTCAAGGCAAGACATTATATATGAAATTCTTGCAAGTTTGTTAAGAATAAGTAGTGTAAGCTTAATAACGTTTCTGTGGGTTCCTGCTCATGTGGGAGTGGAGGCTAATGAAGTGGTTGATAAGCTAGCTAAGCAAGCTCTAAAACACACATAGATAGATATACAAGTGACTCTTAGCAAGAAAGAGGTTAAAGGGAAAATTAAATAATTAATAAACAACGAATGGCAAGAAGTATGGAACTGTGATAGCAAGGGCAGACGTATGTATAATATTCAGCAGCAAGTAGGAAATGGAAGAAGTGTTTTTAAGAATAGGAAAGAAGATTCAATTATTACTTGCATCGAAATAAGGCATACTAGACCAAATCATTCTATGTTTAAAATAGGAAAACATGAAATAGGTCAATGTAATTATTGTGATCAGGCAGAAACAATAAAGCATGTTTTAATATGTAAAAAATATGGTAAAGAATGGTTAAAACTCATTAAGGAAGTAAGAAACATGGGCGCTGAATCATTTAATATGCAAAGCCTTTTGAAAGAGCATGCAGAACAATGTAAAATATATAGTGGTATTATAAAATATATTAAAGAAATAGGATTAGCTGCCTATTAGTGCTCCACACTCCAGTCCAGTTGGTGGTGGTAATGCATCGAAAGCTGGTTTGCCAACCGCCATTAAACATCACTAGAAGAAGAAGAATTCTGAAGGCCTGACAAAATCAAATCAAATCACTTTTATTGTCACACAGCCATATACACAAGTGCAATAGTGTGTGAAATTCTTGGGTGGAGCGTTGCTTCGGCTAAGGGAGCGTTGCTTCGGGCATGCGATTTGTGAAACAGTTGTCACACTTTGCTTGTAAGCATCGACGAATAAATTCTGATTGGATACATTTTTTGTTTTTTGCTATTCGTTTGTAGATGAATTAGGAGTGGAAAGCGATTAAAAATACATAGGCGAAGAGGTCAATGTGAATGAAAGGATGAAAAAATATTTATTTATTAGGCATGTTTCGCCAGCAGAGAAGGCTTTGCTGGCCCTGAGAAATCGCCACTGCTAGGGAGGGTAGAGTCACATGGGGTAACCCTCTTGTGGTCGCGATTAAGTGGTTCTCGCTCTCAATAGGGCGCGTGGAAAGTTGTGAGAAGATCGTGGAGAATAGCATGAGCCTCCACATGCTGTGAGTCTCCGCGGTGTCCTCCACAGCGAGCTAGGTGATAAGATGCGCGAATTGACTATATCAGAAGCGGAGGCAACTGAGACTTGTCCTCCGCCACCGGATTGAGGTGAGCAACCGCGCCACCACGAGGACCTAGTAAGTAGTGAGAATTTGGCATGCCAAATTGGGAAGAAAAGGGGATAAAAATTTAAATAATAAAAAAAAGATTTTCAGGAGAACAGATGTGAGATCTCATGATTTTTGTGTATAGAAAGTTCCGGTAATAAACTATTCTGTTGCTATTTGGAAATTTGTATTTCACTATATTGCCAAAAGTATTCGCTCACCCATCCAAATAATTGAATTCAGGTGTTCCAATCACTTCCATGGCCACAGGTGTATAAAATGAAGCACCTAGGCATGCAGACTGCTTCTACAAACATTTTTGAAAGAATGGGCCGCTCTCAGGAGCTCAGTGAATTCCAGCGTGGTACTGTGATAGGATGCCACCTGTGCAACAAGTCCAGTCGTGAAATTTCCTCGCTACTAAATATTCCACAGTCAACTGTCAGTGGTATTATAACAAAGTGGAAGCGATTGGGAATGACAGCAACTAAGCCACGAAGTGGTAGGCCACGTAAAATGACAGAGCGGGGTCAGCGGATGCTGAGGCTCATAGTGCGCAGAGGTCGCCAACTTTCTGCAGAGTCAATCGCTACAGACCTCCAAAGTTCATGTGGCCTTCAGATTAGCTCAAGAACAGTGCGTAGAGAGCTTCATGGAATGGGTTTCCATGGCCGAGCAGCTGCATCCAAGCCATACATCACCAAGTGCAATGCAAAGCGTCGGATGCAGTGGTGTAAAGCACGCCGCCACTGGACTCTAGAGCAGTGGAGACGCGTTCTCTGGAGTGACGAATCACGCTTCTCCATCTGGCAATCTGATGGATGAGTCTGGGTTTGGCAGTTGCCAGGAGAACGGTACTTGTCTGACTGCATTGTGCCAACTGTGAAGTTTGGTGGAGGGGGATTATGGTGTGGGGTTGTTTTTCAGGAGCTGGGCTTGGCCCCTTAGTTCCAGTGAAAGGAACTCTGAATGCTTCAGCATACCAAGAGATTTTGGACAATTCCATGCTCCCAACTTTGTGGGAACAGTTTGGGGATGGCCCCTTCCTGTTCCAACATGACTGCGCACCAGTGCACAAAGCAAGGTCCATAAAAACATGGATGAGCGAGTTTGGTGTGGAAGAACTTGACTGGCCTGCACAGAGTCCTGACCTCAACCCGATAGAGCACCTTTGGGATGAATTAGAGTGAAGACTGCGAGCCAGGCCTTCTCGTCCAACATCAGTGTCTGACCTCACAAATGCGCTTCTGGAAGAATGGTCAAAAATTCCCATAAACACACTCCTAAACCTTGTGGAAAGCCTTCCCAGAAGAGTTGAAGCTGTTATAGCTGCAAAGGGTGGGCCGACGTCATATTAAACCCTATGGACTAAGAATGGGATGTCACTTAAGTTCATATGCGTCTAAAGGCAGATGAGCGAATACTTTTGGCAATATAGTGTATGTTTTACCTTGTTGTTTTGTTTAACTATCCTTAAGAAATTTAGTATGGTTTTACTAACTACAGTTAGTCATGTACAGTTATTGTAGTAAAACCATAGCTCATTTTGTAAGGGAATCTGCAACTTTGGAACTGCAAATATAACTGGAATTTATGTAGATCTACACAGAATATATTAGAGTAGCAATGAGGTAGTTGCATTTTAAGTTTTTATATGTGTAGGCTACTGTATTTTTTTTTATTTTTTATAAACAAATGCCATAGTTACATTGGTCAAACAATATTAGGAGCCATCAATTGTTTAACCTGTGTTATCTGTGGTATTACTACAAATATCACAGTTACACTTACAGCTTTTAGGTAAGAATTATGGTAAATTGTAAATGGGATTTAAGTTATATACAGTACTATTGTTTTACTGCTTTCATTGATTTGGCATGAACTTTTGGGAAAAGAAGCCACTTTATAACCATTATAGGAGTCAGTGCAATTTCCTGTTGTATTTTTATTGAGTCAGGAGGAGGCAGTATCTGTTCCCATGAGCTAATCAGTCTTGGGTGTGTCTGACTGGTAGTGTGTTCTTTTATGACTATACAGTTTTGAAACACCAGACTGCCAAACCAGTTTCTGGGGTGTGGTTCATCTTGTTTATTGCCAAAGAGTAATCAAACTTAAATTAATGTAGATTTGGAAATAAAAAACCAAGTTTCATATTTCATATTTTATTCATTTTATTACTTTCTGTAAATTATTTTTTTTTGTTCTTTCTACAAATCATCTGATTTATTGAAGTAATTTCCATCTGCTGGATCTCAGTGCACCAACCAAGTTTTGATCTTTACAGGCTGTTAACAAGGCTCCTCCCCAGCCCAATGTCAGCAGGGTGGATCTTTGTCTATCTGAAAACTGCAAAGCAATTGGGTCATTTCTCATCTGCATTATCCTGAGACAGGAAAGAGGTAACCTTTCTCCACAATTTGTAGATAATATTACACTGGTAATGCATGTATATATAAACTACATTTATTTAGTTGTGTTAACCAAAAAATGTATCAGTGGTAAACAAAACTAATTTTCTTTCAAAATCCCAAAAGATACTCTTTGGGTTTTATTTTATTTATTCATTTTTTTTTTTTTTTTTAATTAGAGTCACAAACTCTAATTTAAATATATTTTTAATATCTATTTTATCTAAAGAGCACCTTTTTAATTTATGTATTTCTGCAATCTTTACTTTTATTATGACTGTTGTTGTTGTTTTGTTGTAGCTGGTTGATAATTGAGATTTTTGTGAAATCACCATGAGGGTGATTAGTGTTACGTCTAATGAACTTGAAGTCTGTTCAATTAAAGCCATTGTTCAGTACTCACTTGTACTTTAGAAAAGTGCAGATTTATATGCATTAAGTACTGAGTAGAGCCCAATGTTCCATATTGTAACGTTCTGGCAGGCTGTAGACAGGTATGGACAAGGATGAAGTGAGAATCCAAGTGCAGTATATTTACAATGTGAAATCTAAAACTGTAAATCCAAACAAACATAAACAACTTGACAGCATGAAAACCAAACAACATTACATTAATACAATACTTGACAAGAGACAATGGCAAACATGAAGGTTTAAATACATGGACAAGGATAACATGACAACCAATCAACAGACAGAAATGTAAACAAGATAACAAGACTAATAATCTTAAACCAATGAAAAGACAAAACTGCTAACAAGAACCTCAAACAATGAACCAATGAAAACAAGACACATGAACAGGGGAACCACATGACAAGATCACATGAGGGAACAGGAACAAGGAACACAATTTTCAAAATAAAAGACCTGAAAACATGAACAAAAACACATTTAAACATGACAAATATGGCTAAACTAGAGTCCAGTCAAAAATTCCTTTACACTGTATAATACATGTTATAACCCAATTTAAATAATTTAATCAACACAACGATATTTTAATCACAGATGAGTTAAGTTTACTTGTAATTAGTTAACGTTACTTAAAAAATTAAGTTCAGTTTACTTGAGGAAAATAAGTATGTTTTCTTAGAAAAAGTATGCAAACCAATTGCCCTGAAAAATGTAAGGTCAACTAATTACAAATAAATCTAATAAATTAGATTTTACAGAGTATATATATATATATATATATATATATATATATATATATATATATATATCACAAATCCCAGGAGATCAGCAGTTACAATCAATGGTCGAAATCATTGAGTTCACATTTTTTCCCCTCATTAGCTGCTTTTAAATAGAGTTCACATCAGTATGCACAAACTAAATGAATCTTAATGCTTCCATTACTTTTATGGTACTGTAAAAGTCTCAGTGATTTTCTCAGAATGTACTGTATTTACTTTGCATATCACTTATTTTTACGTGCTTAACTTATTATTTTGACAGGCAACTAACTAAGCTGTGGATCTGTGGTCTTTTAAAGCAGATCTGTCAATGGCTACACGGACCATAAGTTTCCTCACCTGGAACGTTAATGGACTTAAAGAAAAAAGAGATCAGAAATTTAAAGAGCTTCAAAATGCTGATGTTGTTTTCTTACAAGAGACACACATTGGGGTAGGAGAGGAAGATATTGTAGACGGCAATTTAGGGGAGTGGCATGTTTTCTTTACAAAATACACCTCGTCCCAAAAGGGAACAGCCATACTTGTAAGGAAGACTTTTGACTTTGAATATATCAGTGATGACAAAGATAATTGTGGAGGATATATTGTATTGAAATGCAAACTAGAAGGTCAGCCATACACTCTTGTTAGCGTTTATAACCATCAAACTGACATAAAAACCCTTGATAAACTATCAAGGTACTTGCATTTGATGGCCACAGGGTTGCTGTTGATTGGTGGAGATTTCAACACGGTTCTCAATCCCTTTATCGACAAAGCATGCAATACCAACAAGGTGACAAATAATGCAATCCATAGTAAACTGCGCTCTTGTGTGGAAAAGTTTATAAAATCTCTTCAGTTGGTTGACATCTGGAGAAGAAAAAACCCTGCAAAGAAGAACTATACGTTCAGCAGAGGCGGTGTGAAGTCAAGATTGGACTACTTCTTTGTTCCAGAAGAATGTATGTGGCGTGTCAGAGGTTGTGAAATCAGAGACTCAGAGAGGCCTGACCATCAACCTGTGTCTTTGGAGATCAACAATGTCCCCACAATTCCTGTTCAGAAAGATCCCCAGATACAATCAATCTCCCAACTGCTGAATCTCAAAAAGGATTTAGGGATAACAGAGACTGATTTATTATTGGGTGAAGGAAGGTCACATGGAGTCAGTGGGGTTGAAATTGTGTCAGCTGTACATTCTCTTCAAGTGTCAGACACACCAAGACCGGATGGCATTCCAGCTTCCTTCTACAGAGACATCATCCAAGACCTAATTCCATATATAAAGGTGCTCTATGACAGAATCCACAGTGGGAGATTTAACTGCTCTAAAACTCACTTCAATGAATCAGTCCAATGTACACATGACAGTAGTCAATTTTTTTTTAATGCTGACTACCTCATCATCGCAACTATTCTAGCAAGACGTCTAGATGTTTTCTTGGAGCCTCAGTCAAATTGGCAGACACCAAAAGAGTCAGCTCCTGTCTGGATCACTTCCAAAACACTCTGTGTTCTAATAAGTTTGCGTTGTATTATGGATGAGATAGAGAGGCAAAAACGGTCAAATCCAACTCTGAATCAGGACTTCCTTGTTGTGGAAAATCTCCTCAGAGATGCAGAGGAAGTGACCTTAGACACTGAATCTGTAGATTTTTCTGTTCAGAAATACAAACTTCTTCACCAAGGCTGCCCATTGACCCCAGTACTCATAACTTTGGCTCTTAAAAGCTATGCCTTGGAACTATTTGGGCATTTACCTATTCATGCAATTCTTGTTTTCAAACAAAGCGTGATCATTTGCTTACAACGTGAGGACCTAGATGAAGTAAATGCTGTTGTGGAGAACACTACGAATGAATTATATGACATTGGGATATTGTCCAAAGGAAATGGTGAACCATTTCAATTAAGCTGCTTGGGAGAAGAGTCTAAGGATGAGGAATGGGAGGCAGAAACACTTGGGAATAACAATAAAGAAGTAGCAGGAGAAAACTGTTTTAAAACAGATGTAAGAGATAAGAGTATGGTGTGTGAAAAGATCAATTATGAGTCAATAATGCACAGGTATGAGGAAGAAGACAAATCATTGGATGTTCTTGGAAGGTGAGAAATCACAGTGGGTCAAAATCCTTGCTAAATTAATATCTTTGCAATATACACTATATGCTTTAAACATAGGCTACTTTAATGGAAGTTAGGAAATACATTTATTCCTGATGGACTCACAGTTCTTGTGTCTTACTTAGTCTGGACCATGGGTTGTGATGATGCCGACCTGTTTTTTCTCTCTGTCTCTCTTAAAAGCTGAAGTGTAATTTCTATGCCACTACTGCCACCAAATGGAATTGTAAAAATATTGTTTTCAAATAGTTTTTAAACAGCTTTTCCGAAAACACACTTCACTTGCCATTGGCTAAACAAACAGATAGTCCGGACCCACACTCATGCAATAATGGAATCTAATTCATTCATTCATTAGAAGGGGGTGTCAACATACTTTTGGCCATATTGTGTATATTAAAATAGCATAGACTCATGATTTGAGACAGTAATTCTGTATTAAATGTTTGATATATACATATATCATAATTAGTCAAATTACACATTGTTAAATAGGGCTTTAATGTTGTAGTTATGATATTAGTATTTGTATTGTCATAAATGTTTTACAGATCAGCCATATTTTCTGGGACACCAAAACAAGAGATGGCAGCATTTCACAGAATGTCAAAAAATCCACCTCCACTGCTTCCCGTACCTTCATCTACACAATCAGGAATTTTCTCTGATGGTGAGCCAACAAATTTTGTAATAATCAGGGTTTTTTTTTTGTTGCAAATAATTTTACTGAACAGAAAAAGATGAACTCTATTAAAAACAGTTAAGAGTACATGCATTGTTTAACATCAGAGTTTTGGTTATTTTTGTTTATATAAAGTGGTCACTACAGAAATGCAAAATTCTCATCTGAATTTAAACAGAGGACATATCCAGGTCTTCAGCAACAAACTCTTATGTTCTTTTCCCCTCTAGGACAATTCATCCACCCCACAGCATCTAGCCAAGGTATGAAAGTTCACCTTTCAAAATATAATTGTGTGTTTGCTTTAAAGCCTGTGATTCAGGAAGTAAAATGTGTGGAATTAATCTGATAGGTACTAAAAGAAAACGTGATCATGACTCTGAGTCATTGCTGACATCAGGTAAGTAGATTCTGAATCTGTCCACCAGTATTTTGGCACTTCAAAAGCAACTCATCCTAAACCAAACTTTGCTTGATTGTAAAAGGGCAAATGTATTACTTTGTATGATAGTGTGCTTTTATTTAATTCATAATGTTCTAAAACACTGAATGCCCAGTAAATTCTATGTATGCTGTGCAAAGTGTACATAAAAAATGTTGACTTGACAAAACCATTGTAAAAGTATGATGATCTGTAGGTATCGGTAGATCTGGATCTTTGGATTATACACTCACCGACAACTTTATTAGGTACAACTGTACTCCTACTTATTCATGTGATTATCTAATCAGCCAATCATGTGGCAGCAGTGCAATGCATAAAATCATGCAGATATGGGTAAGGAGCTTCAGTTAATCTTCACATCAACCATCAGAATGGGGAAAAAAATGTGATCTCAGTGATTTCGACTGTGGCATGATTGTTGGTGCCAGACGGGCTGGTTTGATTATTTCTGTAACTCCTCATCTCCACATTGAGCCTTGAGGCGGATGGGCTACAACAGCAGAAGACCACGTCGGGTTCCACTTCTGTCAGCCAAGAACAAAAAGCTGAGGCTCGACATGTTGTGCATTCTGAGATCACTACAATTGTACAGAGTGGCTATCTGAGTTACCGTAGCCTTTGTGTCAGCTCGAACCAGTCTGGCCATTCTCCATTGATCTCTCTCATCAACAAGGTGTACTGTCCGGAGAACTTCTGCCCACATGATGTTTTTTTGTTTTTAGCACCATTCTGAGTAAACTCTAGAGACTGCTTTGCGTGAAAATCCCAGGAGATCAGCCGTTACAGAAATACTTAAACCAGCCCAACATTCATGGCATGGTAGAAATCACAGAGATAAATTTCCCCATTCTGATGGTTGATGTGAACATTGACTGAAGCTCCTGACCCTTATCTACATGATTTAAAGCATTGCACTGCTGCCACATGATTGCCTGTTTAGATAATTTCATGAACATGTGGGTGTTCAGGTGTACCTAATAAAGTGGTCGGTGAGTGTTGATCTTTGGAGTTAAAGAATAATTTCATGAATTTATTAAAAAAATTATTCCAATTGTGAATCTCTTCTTTTTCAATGAGCATAGATATGGAGATCATGAACAAGTCAAAGCGAATCATGCAAAAAGTAATTGACAACTTAGAACAAGCCATCATGATGCACAGAGATATCATTTCAAAGATAGACAAAATGGATGAAGTTAGCAGGAAGAAGGCAACCATAGGGATTTTTGGAAAATCAGGAGAAGGAAAGAGCTCCCTTTTAAATGCAGTCTTGGGGAAAAAGGATCTACTGCCATCTGGTTGTTTTGGTGCATGTACAGCAGTTATTACCCAGGTGGAAGCCAATCTGAGTGACTCCAACTATTCAGCAGAGATTGAACTCTTCTCTAAAGAGGTTTCACCATTCTTACTCATTTCACCATACCTTTAATAAATATGTTCTTAATGTAAATGTAAATAATTCAGACTGGAGTGAAGAAACAAAACCCTTTAATCTTTAATGTGTGTTGTGTACCTGCAGGAGTGGGAAAAAGAGCTCAAAGATCTTTTAAATATTTTATCAGAAGAAAATGAGGACAGAAATGATGACATGATACAAATTGCTCAAGAAAAGATCACTGTGCTGTATGGAGAGGGTGCAGAAAAGAAAACATTTGATGAGTTAATAATGGAGAATTGTGAAATATTTGAAAGCTTGACTACGCAAATCTCAAAGAGTGATGTACGTTTTTGGAGACTAAATATGTTTAATATTTGAGACCTGAAGTTTCCTGACTTTTAAATAATAAATGTATAATTATACATTGTGAATTTGCTTTTCAATGAAGGCACGTCTAAATCTACATTATTTATTTCATTTAACAGGTCACTGAATTTGCAGAAGAGGTTTATTGTTACATACAGCATAGTGAGTCAAGCCATGGTGGCTTGTACTGGCCGCTTGTAAAGAGTGTGACTTTTAAGGTTCCAAATTGTAATGAACTCTTGGAACACATTGTGCTTGTTGATATTCCTGGGACAGGAGACTGCAATAAGATTAGAGATGCCATGTGGAAATCTGTAAATACTTTGAATTATAAATTTTTTAAAAATGAACTTTTCTTTAAAGGTGCACTCTGTAATTTGTTTGCTAATTGCAAAAACATTTAAACAGAAAGAAATAGTAACAGCAGATTAGTACATAAAAAAATGCTTAAAATTATATACACTCACATGAGATGAAGACTTAAGTCATATATCAGTCTTAGAGAAAAAGCTGCTTGAATCTAAATATGGTGTTGGGCACACATTCATGAGTGCCACCATGTTGAGATAATATGACCAGCCGAATATTGCATGTCTCGATAATTTCCGGCAATTGGACGCTTTCACTGGCTGAATTAATTACACAAACATTACTGAGTGCACCTTTAACAAAAGTATACATTAATAGTGTTTTCTTATTAAACATT
Organism: Myxocyprinus asiaticus; assembly: GCF_019703515.2. Classification (NCBI taxonomy): domain Eukaryota; kingdom Metazoa; phylum Chordata; class Actinopteri; order Cypriniformes; family Catostomidae; genus Myxocyprinus; species Myxocyprinus asiaticus. The sequence goes on along the minus strand of NC_059377.1, from coordinate 36,116,773 downwards.
ATAGTAGCAATGCTAATTAAAACATATCATCTTTCTAATTTAAATGATTCACTTCTATATTTCAAAACCCATAGAAACTTCGAGAGTGCTCTGATGTGTGGATTGTAAGTGCTATCAATCGAGCAATCGATGACAAAGAACCCTGGGGTATATTAAAGCACTGCATTGAAGAATTAGGACCAGGAGGAGAGTGCAAAAACATACATTTCATCTGTACAAAAACTGATGATATCAATCCAGGAGCCTATATGAGGTTAGAATTATGCTTTTTGTCATTAAAGGTGATGTAAGTGATTTATTTATTTAGTTTTTGGGATACCATGCATAACATGTGCCCACTTCAAGACAGATACCTGTGAAATTGACATGAATTGACAAATGTTGTCATGAGAAATCACACGTCTCTCTAACAGCCCAATGCTGAGCATGGGCCTCACTTTTTTAGACATTTAGAAATCTTGCAATCAGGTGCCACTCCCTGCCTGTCAAACATTTCAAACATTCAGATTTTCTGTCACCAGGTTAAGTCTAAGTTAACAAAATACTTTACATCACTTACACCACTATTTATACACAATCTACAGCATCTCTTTGTCACAGTCCAAAGATCAGAATTTTACATGGAACAACAATGTGTGACTTTTTAATATTTATTTTCAGATCTGCAAAGCTTAATAAAGAGCAAATCCCAGGAGACAAGGTTTGGAAAATTTATAAGAACTGTATTAGCATAGATTTCTCATTTACTCTGCTTTCATAGAGACAGTAAGCACTGCAATTAAAAGGTTATTTCTCCCAAAAATGAAAATTATTTAATACATTTACTCGTCCTCATTTAATCCAAGGTGCGTATGACTCTCTTTCTTCTTCTAAACATAAACAAAGATTTTTAGAACAATATTTCAGCTCTGTAGGTCCATACAATGCATGTGAATGGTGACCAGACCTTTCAAGCTTCAAAAATCACATAAAGGCAGTATAAAAATAATGCATACGACTCCAGTGGTTTAATATATGTCTTCTGAAGCGATGCAATCACTTTGGGTGAGAAACAAATCAATATTTAACCTCGTATGACCCTGTGTCCACATGCGTGGATAAGGTATTTTGACTTCGCTATACGTAACCTATAATTTAAATGAATAAAAACCAACTAAATACTGTTCACAAGGCTGTCATTTAAAGGGTTAACTTCTGCCGCACCAAGTCACGTGACACAAAAACATGACGTAGAGTTCCTTCAAGTGCTCCTACGGATGCAATGCCAACAAAAGTGCCTTTCAAAAGTTTTAATTGAAAACTGTTTGTTTGTAAAGAGGAGAGTCTCCAGTTTCGGCTGATATGCCGCATTAAAAAATCCATTCATTTTTAGCACGTCAGCGCCCTGATAAACATATGCCCACATATGTGGAAACTCGTATTGCATTTCCTTAAAAGCAGAAAAAACATGTTAGTAATTTTTAATAACTTTCAACTCTAACACATCTGTGGGTCATTACGCTTCATTTTAATATACATTTTATGATATTTTATTTTGTTATCTCTGTGCAATTCGATTATATTCATTAACATTAGTTAGACAGCACACTGGAGGTTAAGTAATTTACTAAATAGGGAGCAAGGAAGCATCCTATAGCTTTCTATGCTGCTAAGTGAATTCAATCCTAAAATCCGACCAAAAGTTCAGTTTCAGGCTGAAGATGGTGTTTTGATCACTCAACGTGTTTGGCAGACATGGGACAATGGTAATCAGTACATAGATTCAGAATTTTATAATGCAACATTTTATTTTAATATGGTTGGCACTGATTGGATGATGCTGCACATTACTTTGGATAAGAATAATTTATTCAGCTTTACAGAACATCAGCTGTAATGTCTATAACATCTCAAAAACATGAATAACCAACACTCCTGGAACCATCATAAACAATTTGTTGAAAAAATCAGACTTTCTATAGCTTAGTGTTATTTAAAATTTCACAACGTAGTCTCGCTGTCCACATATGTGGACATACAATTTAAGGAAAATGATTTGCTCAATAATTTTTTTTGCTTGTTTATTAGGTGCTACTAGTTACAAATCAAAAAGGGAATGAACACTGCAGACATGCGGGGGTCTCAGGAGGTTAAGTTCCATTTTACTTTAAATTATCACTCTCTTTCACATTTTGAAAGTGAAAGTGGAGGATTACAGTCAAAAAGGACTTAAATATTGACCTGTTTCTCACCCAATGTGATGTTCCACATGTCCCACCCATAAATGACACCTCTGGTTATATGCTGGAAATCACACAAAAACTCATCATAGATGAAGAAGGAGAAGAAACAGCACACAAGTTCATTGGCTCTCATTTTTTTGCAAATATGCCATTTTTGAACATGCATAAATATATGTGAAGATTTATTTATTAAAATATATCAGTCAGAACAAAATAGCATAATTTCAGTGATGAATAATATTTAAAATGTAATAACTTGCAGTATTTTAAATGCACAATTTTAAAGTTTCTCACTTTGAAATGGCCATTTGTTAGTCTTTAAAATGTAGCTTAAAAATATCCCATGTGTAATGATTAGTGCATTACTTATCAGTTTCTATATAATGCAACTTTTATTTTTATTTTTATATCCAGCTTAAGTATACATTAAGTTTTGAATCAGATTTCACAATGGACTTAAGTTATTATGCCTCCACCAATTTTATAATTATTATACAGGCACCTTATATTAATATTTGGTTGTTTTTAAAGTAAAAAAAAAAAAAAAAAAAAAAAGAAACAAAAAGTGTATTATTGTTTTCATTCTTTAGGATCAGAAAACAGTGTGCATACTTCATAGAAATGAACGTGCCAAGACAAAAGTCAAAGAAAAGTTTGAAAAATCGGAAATCAAGGTATTTTCTTTATTGTTACCATTGTTTTTGATCTTTTCTGTTCATATGTGGTTTTCATTTTCTTCTTATTATTACTGCTTTCTTTTTTTTATAGAAAAGATTCAGCTCTGACAAGAATTTACTTCAAGTTTTCACTGTAAGCTCCAATGCTTTTTTTGACCACAGTTTAAATCTGGAGCCCAGTGAAACAGGTAGAGTAAACTATCATCTATTGTTGTTTTTTTTTTTACAACATTAATCATGACACTGAATTCCATGCATGCAAGAAAAGTTTCTGTGATTACATGCATTTTCTTTAACAGTCTAAAGCTACAATATTTTATGAGTTAGACAAAGCTCTGAACAAATGAATCCAAATCACACCCTTGTGTATAATTTAGTAAATTGTCTGTAGAAATAACAGATCTGCAGGAAGCTCTGATGACTCTAAACAAGAACATTAACAGAGAACTGACCAGAGATTATGTCAATGAAGCAAAGGGAGTTTTGTCTTTGATCCAGAGTGTCCAACTGGGTACAGACAGGAAAACGGTATGAGTCAGAATTGCTGATATTTAAAATTTTCCTCGGAGTGCTGCCAATATATATGTATTATTCTGCACTGCTGTTGTATGGGTGTGTTTTAGGTTGAGGCAAAAGCCAGAGTGCACGAGGAATTTGAGGAGAACCTAAAGAAGGCACAAAATGAACTGGTAAAAAGTTTTGAAAACATTTATAGTATCCTGGAGCAATGTCTCTCAGAAGGAGTGGAAAAAGCAGTGAAATTATGTGCTGATACTACATGGGCAGTGATTTCACCTGTAAGTGGGATTTACATTGTCAGTTGTTGAGAAAAATGGATCCTTATTTCCTGGGCCTTCTAACAGCATTGATATTTTTGTTTTTTCACTCAGAATATTGATAAAAGAGGATTCCATAAAACCCTTCAAGCATTGTGCAAGAATGGAGGATGCTATTGGTCGAAAAATTTGGATAAAGTCATAGACCTGAACAAGCAATTAGCCAAACACCTGCATGAATCTATTGACAAAGATTTCTTTCAGATTTTTCCGTAAGTTCTGTCATTCCATACCGTCTTCCTTAGTTTAGTTATAGTTGTAATGAAAACAGTTTAAAATGCGTGGTCAACAACTTATGTCATATTTAGGACATCATCACTTATAGCTTCTATGGGTGCATATAATTAGCATGGCAGAGACTGTTGACATTTTATTTACAAATTATAAACATTAAATTGGAGCATGGCAATGTGCAAAGGTAAATGTGGAGCAACTGTCAATTGCATGTACTTCTACTTCAGAGTTCAATGGAGAATGTCATAGTTTTAAATGCACTCTGACCAAAATTTGTCTTACTATTAAATGAGTAGCAAACAAGCAAAAGACTCACCACTGAACATTTTGTCATCCGAGTGCCCCTCTTTGAGTTTGATTCGCCATCCCCCTTTGTGTGGCACTCCTATGCTTTGCTCACGCTGCAGTGCATACCCATTTTTTGTGCTACTGATGGTAGTATGTATATGTTGGTCTCCTTTTACCTGGAATAGGTTTAATGTCAAAAATCCACAACTAACAAACACATGCAAAGATGTGTTTGTACTGGCCTCTCTTTCCTCTAATGCTTGTGTCACTTCACTTGTCACTTGTGTCACTTATGTCACATGTGTTACGGAATAATTAGTTTGAACTGTTTTTAAAATTAAACCAACATTTGTTTTCTCTTGACTTTAGTGTCAGTGGTAAAACAGGAAGGTCAGTGCAGGAACAGATTGATAAGTTCAGTATCATCCAGAGTGACTCTGCGTCTCCCATGTCACATCACATTCAGAACTTCATCAAAACAGAGGTGAGTTCAGTTGTGTGCCTGTCTTTACTTCCATTAAATTATCTACCTATCATTCAGCAACACTGCCATATCGCAGTGAGTGTTTGTCACTATAATTAAAATGAAACATACTGTAAGCGTTTAAGAGACCAAAACTGACCACTTTTATTTTTAAAGTAAACCTAATATGCAGAAAGACATTGAGTGCGTTTACATGCACTTTAAAAGTCTGATTTCAGTCAGACTAAAGCAATAATTATTTTTTTTTTTTTGAATGTCATGTAAACGTGTTGTCTAAATGGGGGTCAGGGGTTTCAGAAAAACATTAACCCTTTCAGAAAATTGCAATTATTACCTGCTCATCTGAAATGCCTGTCTGCTTTGCTCACCCTGAAAAAAACAACTGATAATTTCTATGGACGCCTTTAACATCTTGAATGAATGAATGAACGTTACATTTATATGGCGCTTTTCTGACACTACACTCAATGCGCTTTACACGGACTCTCCTCAACCACCACCAGTGTGCAGCATCCACCTGGATGATGCGACGGCAGCCATAGTGCGCCACACACCAGCTACTGGTGGAGAGGAGAGAGTAGAGTTATAGAGCCAATTAATGGTTGGGAATTATTAGGAGGCCATGATTGAGAAGGGTCAATGGCGGGAATTTAGCCAGGACACTGGGGTTACACCCCTACTCTTTATGAGACGTGTCCTGGGATTTTTAATGACCACAGAGGTTCAGGACCTCGTTTTAATGTCTCATCCAAAGGACGGTACCTTTTTACAGTATAGTGTCCCCGTCACTATACTGGGGCATTAGGACCCACACAGACCGCAGGGTGAGCACCCCCTGCTGGTCTCCCTAATACCTCTTCCAGCAGCAACTTTCAGTACTGACCAGGCTCAACCCTGTTTAGCTTCAGTGGGCAACTGGTCTTGAGCTACAGGGTGATATGGCTGCTTTTAACACCTTCACTGACTCTACATGACTCATATGATATATTTTATGTTTTCTAAATTCATACGAAAGTTTTGTGTGGGTAACAGACCTACTGACTGAAATGCATGTTGTCAGCCACTTACTGTATCTTGACACTTTGAAAACCGAATCCTCAATGCATCTGCATTTAAATCTCAGAACCTTTTATATCCCTTTATAGACATTTTACACTGGATCATTATTTTCAATAAAAACAGATAATTTCAAGGATTCATATCTGTGAATGGAAATCTGCCTCAGCATTCTCAATAAAAGCATTTTTAAAAATCCTCAAGTAATAAACTAAAAAAAACTACTGTGATTGGCCCATCTGGCCAGTGCTGAGAAAAGTAACAGGTACCACGTGACACCACCTACTACTAGAGAGGGATTGCGCAACAGTAGTTAGGCGATACCAACTTGACAACGGGGGAGGGGACGGACTTCAGTTTTTTGTCTGTTTATGACAGACTCACAGTCATGCAATTGCAAGGTGTCTCATACTAAATTATTATCAGCGTTGATAAAAATAAATATAAACAATTCCACAATTCTAAGCCAGTGATCACAACAGAAAACACACATCTGATCTCCACCAAAATCATTGCGTAAAGAATGTAAGAAATGCACTTGGCTGTAAAGATTTCCATGTTGTTGTGCCTGAATTGAGAAATGACAACCAGAAAACATCTACTTTACTTTCTCAGCTGACATCCTTTCTTTACCTATTTGATTGCGCATAGCGTCATGTAGACAGAGAAATTAAGAATGTAGCTTGTCAATTCAAAAATCCATGGTAGTTCAATTATAACTATGTAAACATACTCATTGGTATATATTTCAGTTTACCACAACCCTTTTTTTTAGGACATTCTCATTTTGACATTTTTCATGCACCCCCATAAACACTGAATGGACAAAAGTTTGTGGACAGCCCCTTTTAATTAACAGGTTTGGCTATATTCCCCACGTCTGGTGCCCTAGGTGACCGCCTAGTTCGCCTTTGCCTAGAAACGGCCCTGGGAGCAAATGCATTCTGCTATATTCTAAAATAAAGTCAAAAGCCTTTCTAGAAGAGTAAAAGATGTTATAGCAACAAAGAGTGGGATGGTTTTAAATGTTAAAATGGTTTTAAAATTAAATGTTCAACAAGCACATATGAATGTTGGTGTTTAGTTCAGTCAAACTTTTGGCCATATAGTGTACATAAGGTTAATATGATATGAATGAGTTTTGATTGATAAACGACAAGGGATTGATAAATTATCAGTAACTTGTCTTTTTGTTGTGTGTGTGTGTGTGCTGTTTTTTACATGGTATGTTAAGTGTATAATTCAAAAGTTGTTCTTTTTCCTAATGTTCCTTTCAAAGGAAACCAAACTGAAGGCATCCCTCAACAGAGATGTTGTTGAAAGGAAAAAGGAAATCTATGCATCAATCCAAACAACCATTGAGGAAGCAATGGCTTCTTGTTATGAACGTAAGCTTCAAAAGTAATATATAATCACAAACTATTAATTTTAATAAAGTGTTAAAATAATGAAAACCAGGAAATCAAAACCACAAAAAAAAAAAAAAAAAAAAAAAGCTATGTGACCAGTTTGTATATTGGTCAAGTTGTGTTTTTGCAATATCATTGTTGGGGTTGAGGCATAGTCGTTAAATATCTGGAGCCTCATGTATAAACATTGCGTACGCACAAAAATGTGTAAGCTCACGATAGGATTTATGAGATGTAAACTTGACATAAAAATGTGCACACCACCCCTGTGTGCTGTACCCCTTGCATACACACTCTTTTACTGCTGTGTGTGAGTTGGTGACTCCAGTGACAACTGGACAAGTAATGAACTGAACAGACTGATTATAAACTCTGCTTTTCATTAAATACACAGCATTTAGAATAAAAAAGTATGTAGTTAAGCACTTGAATCAAAATTAATTGTTATCCAGCTTATATTAGGCTATGTTAATTTTATGTAACTAATTGAGCTAAAATGAATTAAAAAAAAAGCTGTAATAAGGAAATATTGGTAGTGGATGTGCACACAGTCAAATACAAAACAAAAGGTAAACTTGCACGTTTTATTTTCAAAAAGCTCTTTTAGTAATCCAATGATGTCAGACAATAGTTTAACACTGCACACATTATTTTATAATCTTTTTGTTTCCAGTATTAAATATTTATCTTCTCTATAAAACACCCTTAAAAAGATAAAAAAATTTGTCTGAGAAGCAAAATTGCAAAGATTTATGCTTGCAACATTAAAAATATTTTCCATGGATAAGATACTGTATATTCTCTGAAAACAACTTAATATCTTATAAAACAAAGTTTCTCGCATTAACAGATCTTGTTTAAAAATATCTAGATATTTTAGTCTAAAACAAGACAAAGATTAAGGAATGATTTTTAGCACCAGCATCTAACTTATGGGCACTTGAGGCATTAACAGTCTGTATTATCTCCCATGTTCATAGTTTCTCTTAACGTTAAACTCGGTAGTCACATGTCTGGATGGTGATATGCATATGGCAATTGTACAGTTGTGGCCAAAAATATTGCCCTTGGTAAATATGAACAAAGAAGGCTGTAAAAAAAAAAAAGTTTTTTTTATTTGTTTATCCTTTTCATCTTTCATCCAAAATATTCACAAAAATTTCTCCTCTAATAGATATCAAACAATTGCATACACAACAAGTTATCAAAAAACAAAATTTTTTAACAAATATACTGTATGTGTGGCACAATTACTGGCACCCTTTTATTCAATATTTTGTGCAACCTCACTTTGCCAAGAAAACAGCTCTGAGTCTTCTCTTATAATGCATAATGAGGTTGGAGAATACATGGCAAGGGATCTGAGACCATTCCTCCATACAAAATCTCTCCAGATCCTTCAAATTCAGAGGTCTACACTGGTGGACTCTCTTCTTCAGTTCACCCCACAGGTTTTCAATGGGGTTCAGGTCAGGAGACTGGGATGGCCATGGCAGACTCTTGATTTTGTGGTCAGTGAAACATTTCTGTGTTGATTTTGATGTGTTTTTGATTGTTGTCCTGCTGGAAGATCCAACCACAGCCCATTTTAAGCTTTCTGGCAGAGGCAGGCAGGTTTTGATTTTTTGTTTTTGATTTGTTGGTATTTTATAGAGTCAATGATGCTATGTATCCAAACAAGATGTCCAGGACCTCTGGCATAAAAGCAGCCCCACAACATTAAAGATCCAGCACCATATTTAACCATGGGCATGGGGTACTTTTCCATGTGGCTGCCTCTCAGTGCGCGCCAAACCCATCTCTGGTGTTTGCTGTCAGAAAGCTCTATTTTGTTTCATCTGACCATAGAACCCTGTCACATTTGAAGTTCCAGTAGTGTCTGGCAAACTGAAGACGCTCGAGTTTGTTGGATGAGAGCAGAGGCTTTTTTCTTAAAACCCCTCTAAACAACTTATGGTGATGTAGGTGACGTCTGATCGTAGTTTTGGAGACTTTCTGACCCCAAGATCCAACTAATTTCTACAGTTCTCCAGCTGTGATCCTTGGAGAATTTTTGGCCACTCGAACCATCCTCCTCACTGTGCATGGAGACAATGTAGACACACATCCTCTTCCAGGCCAATTCTTAACATCTCCAGTTGATTGGAATTTCTTAATTATTGCCCTGATGGTGGAAATGGGCATTTTCAATGCTTTGGCTATTTTCTTATAGCCATTTTCCATTTCTGTGAAGCTCAACAACATTTTGCCATACATCATAACTTTATTCTTTGGTCTCACTCTGATAGATGACAAAGGGAATTTTGCTTGTGTGTTACCTCATGTTTATACCCCTGTGAAACAGAAAGTTGTGGCGGAACAATTTCATGTTCCTAGTCACCCATGTGTAGTAAAAAATGTATAATATGAGTGGGAATATACTTCAGATATAGTTTTCTCATATGAATTTCTAGGGCTGCCAATAATTGTGGAAAATGTGTTTTTTAAATAAATATTTAATTAATTATGAAATTTTCCTTCCCTTTCAATTCATTTACTTCAATTAAAGGTTCGATTTTTGTGAATATTTTGAATGAAAGATCAAAAGAATAAATAATAAAGACATATTTTTCACAGCCTTCTTTGCTCATATTTACCAAGGGTTCCAATATTTTTGGCCGCAACTGTATGTAAGGACGTAATGCATAGTAAAAACAGGTGTTGTACACTCCATATATGGTTATTTCGGGGAGGAGACGGTGGAGGTACACGTGTATGTATGAACAATCTTCTGCTATCTGGGATTTATAAAATGAAATATGCGCAGGTTCTGTCATACGTTTGATTTTATAAATCTGAAAAATTTTGTGCGTATGCACACTTTTAGGATGAAATCTACGCAGAGTTTTTTTGCATGAGGCCCCTGGGCTGGTTGACTAATCAAAAGGTTGTGGATTCAAACCCTAGATGCTTAACCCTAGATTGTTACTGGGGTCAGTCCCTGTAATAAATGTTCTGTAATTTGCTTTAGATAAAGCAGCGGCTAAATGATTACTGTCTTATTTGTTAAAAATATTCGAGTGAACATTTTATTAATACTGCAGGATGTAGGCCTAAGGTAAACTATTTTTTAATAAAAGGTGCTTGTAGTTTCACTGTAAAAATGTTTTCCAGTTTTTGTCTCATGAAAATGAATGAATACTAGTGTTATGTATTTTAGAAGCTGCAGAGCTGAAAGGTATAAGATCCATGAAGGCAAAGCAAGAAATGTTAAAAACTACGGTTGATTCGATAAAACATGACATGTTCAACAAGGCAAAAATGGAAGTCCTTAAAAAGTTCATTAACTTAAAGGTACTGGTTTTACATTCATTAAGCACATATTTATTTACACAATGACTCAACTCAAACAGAATCTTTTATCTTTGTAAAGCTGTATATAATGGATGCTCTTGAATCTGGACTAAAGAGATCAATGAAACTGTCACTGTCACAAACCAACAAAATCACATTGTTGGGTAAGAGAGACTTTTAACCTATTTCTAGATTTTGTGTGATTTTTGCAATGCTATAGTATTAACCTATAATTCTGAATATCATGATATGTGTTCATGAAAAATATGCTATATTTTGTTTTACATTTTTTCTAGATGTCTCCAGAGAAACTGAACAGCTGGAGAGACTGTCAGATCAACTGTATGACTAAGATCATCAAGCAATGAACAGGGCAAGAGAAAGAATACAGTTCACAAAGGGGAAAGGGCAAATAAAAATTTACTTACACATTATTTTACAGTTTCTGATTTATAAATATTACATGTTACTAAAAGTAAACTCAACATATTTCTCAGAAGTTTGGGTTTTATTTTAAGTTTGAAAAACTGCAGATCATGATACACAAACTGTATTTTGATTTATAGCATATTTAATATGATAACTTTTATAAAAGCAATAAATAGAAATTATATTTAAAAGCATATAGCAGTTTTCCCATTTTCAAGAACCTATATTGGTGATTTATAGGTATGAAATAATAAAAGTGTCTTTTTTTTGTTTTTGTCATTTCTGAAACTTATTTGTGATACAATCAAAGCAACAGATCATTCTTTACACTGTTAATGGGTCTAGCATTTGTGATTGATATTTGGCACTTATTCAATAAAGGGACTTATACAATAAATTAAAGAATGTATTCATAATGCACTTTATCTATCCATGTTTTATAATGTACAAGCTATGACAACATGACAATGTAGAGAAGTGTGTTCTACATTACCTGTAGGGGCAGTGGTGGCTCAGCAGTTAAGGCTCTGGGTTACTGACTAGAAGGTTGGGGGTTCAAGCCCCAGCACTGCCAAGATGCCACTGTTGGGCCCTTGACCCTATCTGTTCCAGGGGGTTCCATATCATGGCTGACCCTGCACCCTGACCCCAGCTTAGCTGGAATATGTGAAAAGAAAGAATTTCACTGTATATGTGATAATATAATTATTAGAAACCTTTTTTAATCATTCAAAATATATATTTACAAATAAATAATGTTGGAATAAAAACTCTTACCAGAATAGTCTGATTTATATGTTTAAGCAGAATTTAAGTAACAAGTGATGTAAGGTTGTTTCAAGCACAAGTTTGTATGACTGTAACTTTTATATCAGCCACTCTTATATCATTTCTTATATCAGTTCTTCTACGATACACTTTCTATTCTCTCTCTGTAGAAAGCTGTGTAATAAATGTGCTACCGTGTGTCACAATGCAAAGTAAACTGAGTTAAGTTCCATTTAAATGGTTGTCCGTCATCTCTTCACATAACAAATAAAATATTAAGAGTAAACCTTTTTCTGCAATACATAACATCTTAAGACTAAACAGCCTTGTATACAGTACTCGAATTAAATCTAGTCTTATGGGGGGTCCCCACCATTTTTTTTTTTTTTGGTGGGTTGGGGTTGGGGGTGGTAGGGTTGTCTCGCAATATACAATTTATACAAAATATACAAAATATGTATTTGATCATAATATGCATAACTATATATTGTTTATTAAATACAGGCTTACATAAAAGAACAGGCTTTTGTGTTGATAAAGAATAAAAAAAAAATATACATTTTCAGTCCAGTGTTATACAACAAAGAGAGATAAGCTACAATTCTTCTTTTAAATGGCTTACTCCAAGTAGTACTGGATTTAGAGGGTGACAAAGCAGACCCAAAAGGGCAACTATGGCAAATATACCAGGGGACTACATATAAGACACTTGAAGACCCGTAAAAGCATGTGACTTCAAAATACATTGAAATGTCTCAAAAACAGCAGAAAATAAACAGATGGCTTCCAGACTCACTGGATGGTATCACTGTCAGATTCAGCAGTGGCACAGGAATAATTATTTCATAATGTCTCAGAAAGCAGTGATAAAGGAGCAGTCAGTAACTTCAAAATGACCTGTTTAAGGACCTTTTTTTATTACTTAAACAGTAGCAAAAGGATCAGGCTGTATGTGATGTGACACTTTGTGATAATAATGTTTGTTCCAAAAGACTTGTTTAAATGCGTGAAACTAGTTTATTAAATATTCAAAATATAAATTGTGACAAGACAGACTGTCAGTCTGTGTGTTAGTGTTGGTGGGGATTTTTCAACGATTTCAGTGCAGTTACATTGTTACGTCAATAGGAGGAGGCAAGGGACTGTTATGAGTGAGTTAGTCAGCAGACTATTCAACCATTTCAGTCAAAAAGGCTGCTTTTTCCCCCCCAGATCCCCCCCCAGCCCCCCCTCAATTAAAGCACTACTTGTATATAAAAATGCCTTCACACTAGTTCATTCAAAGATGGATGTATAATAATAAACAAATTATAGGCTAATGCAAGTCTCAAAGTTACAGATTTAAAGAGTTCACCCCCTAAAATTTAAACTGTCATCATACACACCCTTGTGTTGTTCTGAACATATATTACTTTTTTTCTGTGGAATGCAAAAGGAGATATAAGGCCAACATTATCAGTCACCATTCACTTTCATTGCATCATTTTTTCTTTAAAAAATGAATGGAGATTGAGACTGAATATTTCATTATCTTCCTGTGAAGAAAGACATGCAGGTTTGGAACATACCAAGCCCCTATGAGAGGACAGGGCGGGATTTTTTCTTTCCCTGAATTATAATTGTTTTATTATACAAAAAAAAATATATATTTAAAAAAAAAATCGCTACAAGTTTTGTGCTCCCACTTGAACAATTGAACTATGGCATTTGTAGTAAAACCATAATGACAAAATGTATCATGATTTTACTACAGTAACCATATTTTAAGCATATTTGAAGTAAAACCACAGTAATACAGGACAATGAAAACTATGGCAACAAAAAACACAATTTTGTGGTTCCTCTGGTTTTACTACAAAAACGTCCTGGTTACTTTTGTAACCTCCGTTCCCTGATGGAGTGAACGAGACGTTGTGTCAATGTAATGACACTAGGGGTCACTCTTGGGAGCCCCAAACACCTCTGCTTTTTGAAAAAAGGCCAATGGGAGTTGGCGAGTTGGCTACAGAGAGGTCCCATGAGGGGATGAGACGCGGTCTGGAGGGATTCAACCTCCTAGCGCCTCTCAGGAACCTGATAATCAGGTCGTGCTTCCCTAAGGACTTACCGTCCACTATGTCGTGGTGAGCCGCTATAGTGGCTACATACACCTTCAAGGTGGAGGGGGACAGCCACCCCTCCAGCCTCTCCTGTAGGTAGGAAAGCACAGATCCGATCTCTGGGGGTCTTCGTGTTGGGAAGAACACCACTTAGCGAACAGACGCCACTTCAAAGCATACAGGCGCTTCGTAGAGGGAGCCCTAGTCTGAGTGATCGTGTCTATCACCGTGGGTGGTAGGCCACTTAGGTTTTCTGCGTCCCGTCCAAGGGCCAGACATGGAGATTCCAGAGGTCTGGTTGCGGGTGCCAGATGGTGCCCTGTCCCTGAGAAAGAAGGTCCTTCCTCAGGAGAATTTGCCAGGGGGGGCTGTCATGAGGAGCGTGAGGTCTGATAACCACGTCTGGGTAGGGTGCCTGAGCACCAGGTCCCTGTGTGCGCACAGTAACTCTCGAGAGTGAGCTAGGATCAGCCAGTCATCGAGGTAGTTGAGTATGAAGATGCCCACTTCCCTTAGCGGGGCAAGGGCTGCCTCTGCGACCTTCGTGAAGATGCAAGGGGACAAGGACAGGTCGAAGGGGAGGACCTTGTATTGGTATGCCCGGCCCTCGAAAGCAAACCACAGGAAGGGTCTATGTCGAGGTAAAACCGATACATGGAAGTATGCATCCTTCAGGTCTACCGCCCCGAACCAATCTTGATGCCGGATGCTTGCTAAAATGCGTTATTGCGTCAGCATCTTGAATGGGAGTCTGTGCAAGGCCCGGTTCAGAACTCGCAGGTCCAAGATTGGCTGCAACCCACCGCCTTTCTTCGGTACGATGGAGTAAGGGCTGTAAAACCCTTTCTTCATCTCGGCTGGAGGGACAGGCTCTATCGCACCCTTGCGCAGAAGGGTCGCGATCTCCACATGCAAGGTAGCGGAGCTCTCGCCCTTCACCGAAGTGAAGCGGATGCCGCTGAACCTGGGCGGGCACCTGGCGAACTGAATCATGTATCCGAGTCGGATGGTCCGGGTCAGCCATCGCGACTGGTTGGAAAGCACAAGCCACACGTCCAAACTCCGGGCGAGGGGGACCAAGGGGATAATCACGTCGGATGTGTGATATGTGACCCAGAGAACAAAGAAACCACTCTTTTGTTGAAGTTTTGGGTACTGCAGCCTCTTGGACATGCAGCGAAAAATGAAACAAAAGATTCTCCTCCCGGCCCTCCACCGGAGGATAGAGTGGTCTGTCTACCAGCCGGTGTTGTTGCTACAGAAGGACACCCTTGGGTCTTGAGCCGTGCCAGGGCAGGATGTGCTGTATAGCCTCCATCTGCTTCTTCATCGCCGAGAACTGCTGGGCGAAGTCCTCGATGATGTCGCCGAACAGGCTGACCTGGGAAATGGGGGCGTCAAGAACCATGCCTTGTCAGCCTCATCTCGACCAGGTTGAGCCATAGGTGGCACTCCTGGACCACCAGGGTGGACATCGCCTGCCCGAGAGACCGCGCCGTGACCTCTGTCGCCCGGAGAGCGAGGTCGGTCACCGAGCGCAGCTTCTGCATCAGTCCCGGGTCAGAACTACCCTCGTGCAGTTCTCTTAGTGCCTTGGCTTGGTGCACTTGCAGGAGAGCCATGGTGGCCTGTCCAGCGGCACCGCAGGCTTTAGTCACCAGAGACGACATAACCTTACAGGCGCTGGACAGGGGGTCTCAGGCGGCCCTGCCAGGTGGCGGCGCTTTGCGGGCACAGGTGCATCGCAACCGCCTTATCCACCTGGGGGATCACTGAGTACCCCCTGGCAGCCCCACCATCGAGGGTAGTGAGAGCAGAGGAGCTCAGAGACTGGGTCCATGTAGTGAAAGGTGCCCGCCACGACCTCGTGAGCTCCTCATGCACCTCTGGGAAGAAAGGGACCGGTGCTCAGGAACCAATCGTCAGGCTGCGAGAGTTTAGGGGGTTCCACTCCAGCCCGACACATGCAGCCACCAGGGCAAGCAAGGCTGCCAGATGTGCGTCAGGCTGTGACTGGGCAACCATACCCGAAGGTGGGAGCCCAGTAGAGTCCTCAATGTCAGACTGGACAGCCCACTCTCCGATGCTGCAATCGAGAGCTCATCCACTTCACGAGCGCCGAAATGAGATTGCGAACTCGCCCTGAGACGAGCCGGCGGTCTCATCCCAGCGGGGCAAACGAACATAGTGGGGAATGGGAGGTCCGTGGGGAGTTACCCAGCAGAGTGGCTCCCATTGGGGTCCTCAAATTGCCCCCAAACCCGTAGGTAGAAGGACCAAGGCGGGGATCCACTGGGGTGGTCTTTCCTTCTAACGAAGGAAAAACTGTGACCGCAACGTTGCCATAATCATGCTCTCGCAGTGAGAACATGACCCATCCAGGAACACTGTCACCGCATGGGCAGCGTCCAAGCACATAAGACCGCGATTGTGGCCATCGGAAGTGGAGAGGTAATGACCACAACCAGGAAATACACAAAAGGAGAGGCATCATTAAAAAGACTCTCTCCATTAATGCCACTCTTTTAAGAAGGGAAAATATACTCTTTTAGAAGGAAGAATATACTCTTTTAGCTGCTGAAGCGCCCAAGGGCATTCTCTGCACTTCACCAGTGCAAGAGGGGGAGAAGCCGCTGTAATGCGCCGTAAATCCAACAGTTTTTCGAGGTGAATGGATCGGCAGAGTAATGTCCGCTCGGCTCCGAAGAGAAAATCTGAATGAGTGGTTGCATTCCAGCTCCTTTTATACCTGTATATCTGGGGGAGTGGCATGCAAATTCCACTCGGTAATTCCCATTGGCCTTTTTTCAAACAGCAGAGGTGTTTGGGGCATCCAAGAGTGACCCCTAGTGTCACTACATCGACACAACATCGAGTGAGTGACAGATAGGGAACAATAGTTTAACTATGGTTACTGTAGTAAAACCATGGTTAACAGTTATGAAAATTAAACATGGTTTTACTACAGAAACCATAGTTTAACCATGGTATTTGTACTTACACCATAAAAACAATATTAACAATGGGCTGTTAATACAGTATTACCAAAGTAAAACCATGGTCAATTTATTGCAAAAAAAAAAAAAAAAAAAAAGGAAAACATATCGAGTGCATGCAAAACTATTTTAGATAAAGGGAATAGGAAGAACATACTGTAAGTGTGAGTAGATGACAGGATTTTTAAATTACCCCTCACACAGTACGCATTTCATGAAGAAATATTACCCTTGAAAATAGAAGACAGAGAAAAATAATGGATACATTATTTTCCTCTGCATTTAACATTTATTTCTGAAGGCAGGTTTTTTGCTCTCATATTCAGTTCTTTATGTCCTTGAGTTATATTTACATATATCTTATTCTAAAGAGAACCTGCTAGTAGACAGCCATACAGACGCCGCTCCACATCAGATCTACATTTGCACTACAGTTTAACAGGAGAAAGCAACTGCAGCAGTTGTCTAAATGAAAAATCTGCTGGTGGAAAAAAGTACTGCTGGAAAAAAGTATAAAGCCGTCACAATTTGAACTGCTATTTAGATACGGCAAAGTTTTCTGATGTTAAACAAAGAATGTATTAATTAGTTAGTCCACTTGTGGTGTCACAACATAAAAAAACAAACTTTTAAATATTTTCACTGCATGAAATGTGTGAACATGCAATATACACTGATGAGCCAAAACATTATGCCTAAAATGCTGTTGTTCCTCCGTGTGCTGCCAAAACAGCGCAGAAACATAGACTCTACAAGACCCCTGAAGGTTTCCTGTGGTATCTGGCACCAAGACATTAGCAGCAGATCCTTCTATTCCTGTAAGATGCGAGGTGGAGCCACCATGGATTGGACTTGGTGGGCCAGCACATTCCACAATTGCTCAGTCGGATTGAGATCTGGGGAATTTGGAGGCCAGGGCAACACCATGCCATGAACTCTTCATAATGTTCCTGAAACCATTCCCGAACAATGTGTGCAGTGTGGCAGGGTGCATTATCCTGCTGAAAGAGGCCACTGCCATCAGGGAATACCATTGCCATGAAGGGGTGTACCTGGCCTGCAACGATGTTTAGGTAATTGGCACATGTCAAATTGACATCCATATGAATGGCCGGACCAAGGGTTTCACAGCAGAACATTTCCCAGAGTATCACACTCCCTCCACCGGCTTGTCATCTTCCCAAAATGCATCCTGGTGCCATCACATCCCCAGTTAAATGGCGCATGCGTCCACGGCCGTCCACGAGATGTAAAAGAAACCAGGACTCATCGGACCAGGCAAAATTCTTCCACTGTTCCAAGGTCCAATTCTGACTCTCGCGTGCCCATTGTAGGTGCTTTCAACGGTGGACAGGGGTCATCATGGGCACTCTGACCAGTCCAAGGCTAAACAGTCCCATGTGTAGCAGGGTGCGATGCACTGTGTGTGGTGACATATTCCTCCTGTAACCATCATTAAAATTTTCTGTGACTTGTGCCACAGTAAACCTTCTGTTGGTTCGGACCAGATGGGATAGCCTTCGTTGCCCTTGTGCATCAATGAACCTTGGGCACACAAACACACTGTTGCTGGTTTGTCCCTCCTCGGACCACTGTTGGCACTCACAACTACTGACCGTGAGCACCCCACAAGCCTTGCCATTTCAGAGATGCTTTGACCCAGTCATCTGAACATAACAATTTGGCCCTTGTCAAAGTTGTTCAGGTCTATACACTTGTACATTTCTCCTGCATTCAACACATTGACTACGAGAACTGATTGTTCGCTTACCATCTAATCTAACCAGACCTTGACATGTGGCCTTGTTAGGAGATGATCAATGTTATTCGCTTCACCTGTATAACCAGTCATAATGTTTTGGCTCATCAGTGTACAATAAATATACAAGAGAATATAAATAGAGATTGTTTGTCTATCAAGCTATGCCTATACTTTCACCTATTTTGCTCATGAAATGATATGTACATGTGACCATGATGTGTGATTGACTGGAACCATTAAGGTCAGAAGTAGGACATTTAATCCCATGTATTCCCACCTCCAATTTAATCTGGAACACAGCATTAGAACCATCTTTGTTATGATAAACAAAGCGAGTTGTATAAAAGTTTTAACAGCTGTACAGGATGTACAGTAATTCAGTGAAGAGAAATGCATATTTTATGTGCTCTACCCTCGAACCTAAACCTAACCATCAGTGGATTAAAAATGTAATATTATGGGGAAAATGCAACCTTGGAATCGTGCTTGCCAGTGATTATGCAAAAGTCATTACTTCCTGGTTTTAATGTAGATACGAACCCTGGTTTCCCAACCAGATGATGCAATGTGCTTCCGGCCGCACCATAAGGGAAGGTAAACACAATTGAACAGATAAAAAAAACTTGCCTGATGTGAGATTTTGCCTGGTGTTTCTCAGTAAGTCGGCATACTGTCGCAGATCCAAGGGTACTGTAACTTTCGGAAACAACATGCCGATTTAAGGTGTGATCATGTTGCCTTAGAAATCAGTATCAGCACTGAAGTACTGTATCAGTATTGATATCAGTGATATTAGCCTTGATAGCACGTGGTATCAGTTTGAAACAATTTACGTAATATATCTCTAAAATTGAAGGATGTCACCTCAAAATGCACTATGGCAGGTTTTACATCAGCAGTTGCCTTCACACATACAGCCGATCCCATAAATTTAACAAGATTTTCTTTCTTTTTTTTTTTTTTTTTTTTTTTGAGGTCATGGGTGAACTTATTGTCAAAATGCTGGCAAATCAGCTCCAGCAAATTTCTGTCAAAAGAAGTTATAACATTGCTGGAAAAGTTATGTGTTGATGATGTGTAAACAAAGTTGTAAGATTAATGGTTTGAGCATGTACAAATTTAGGGGCCTGTTCTTACTGAACAGCCCAACATTAAAAAAAGCTAAATGTACAGTAGCACAATACATAGAACAGGACGCAGGTGTCTTACGACATCTATTTAAAAGTTGAAGCTCTTTTAACATGACATGGTATCTTAAAAAACAACACTCATGCCCAAACGCTGAAAAATTGGTCAAAGACGCAGAAACTTGTGTGGTTTGAAAGGCCCCTTAGGATTCTTTGACGTGAGAAGTCTGCTGTCAAAGAGTGGGAATGTAAAGCTTTTGCATGTGTGAATAGCAGAACTGGTACATATACTGGAAAAGCTGAAATATGAAAAAAATGAATTGGAGTTTTGCATATGTGACATGCAGCGCGATCTGCAGTGCACGTTCAAGCCATACTTTATGTCAGATGACTGTACGCAGTGTTTCCCATGAGTCCACTCGAATAACTATCATTTCTTGACACTGTTTTCCGGTGTTTCACCCATGTGACGAGGAGGAGGGCGTGGCCAGGCCGTGAGGATGCACGCCCGGCGCTGAGTTGCCCTATCAGCAGGAGAGAGATGCCAAAGAGAGAGAGAGAGAGAGAGAGACGCATTTGGCCTAACATACCCCTAACGCCCGATTCAGGCCGGGGAAACCTCCGTCAGCAGCGAGGGCTCTCTGATGTCTTCCTCCAATCCTGGGTTTTGGCACCAGTGTGGCAGACAAGCCTCTTGTTCATCGGGAAAGGAGGAAGCAGGATCCAGGTTAACACTCACAAAGACTTTAATTAGACACCAACATAAAACTGAAAAATAATGACATTGATGCACACACACAGCGGCCTTGTGAGTCTCTCTCTCGCTCTCTCTCTGGCATCCCCGACTCCTCCTTTATCTCTCTCCCACTGAGCAACTCAGTGCCGGGTGTGCAACTTCACAGCCAGGCCACCCCTCCTCCTCGTCACAACCCACTTGTCTAAAAGCCTGTGGTGACCAGCTGGCCCCCATCTTCACACAGATCTTCAACACATTACTGGAGCTGCTTCAAATGCTCCCCTATCATCCCCGTCCCAAAGAAACCCAAAATCACAGGACTTAATGACTACAGACCCATTGCTCTGACATCTGTAGTCATAAAGTAATTTGAGATACTGATGTTGGCCCACCTGAAGGACATCACTGGACCCTTTCTGGATCCCCTTCAATTCGCATATCGAGCAAACAGGTCTGTGGATGATGCAGTCAACATGGGATTGCATCATATCCTGCAATATCTGGACAGACCAGAGACATATGCAAGGATCCTTTTTGTGGACTTCAGTTCAGCTTTCAACACCATCATCCCAGCTATTCTCTGGACTAAATTAACCCAACTCTCTGTTCCCACCTCTATCTGTCAGTGAATCACCAGCTTTCTGATGGACAGACAGCAGCTAGTGAGACTGGGGAAGTACACTTCCAGCACCTGTATGATCAGCACTGGTGCCCCCAGGGAAGTGGTTAAGCTAACAACACACAAACAATTATAATCGTTCATGTCTTTATTGAACACATATTATAAAAATTCTCAGTGCTGTGGAAAAATTAAATGAACCCTTGGATTAAGTAACTGATCGATCCTCCTTTGGCAGCAATAACCTCAACGAAGCATTTCCGGTAGCTGCAGATTAGACCTGCACAATGTTCAGAAGGAATTTTGGACCATTCTTCCTTACAGAACTGCTTCAGCTCAGCCATATTCTTAGGATGTCTGGCGTGAACGGCTCTCTTGAGGTCATTCACAGCATCTCTATTGGGTTAAGTTCTGGGCTCTGACTGGGCCACTACAAAAGGTAGATTTTCTTTTTTTGAAGTCATTCTGTAGTGGATTTACTTCGATGTTTAGGGCCATTGTCCTGCTGCATCACCCAACTTCTGCTGAGCTTCAGCTGGTGCATAGCCACCCTGACATTATCCTGCAGGATATTTTCATGGTGTCCTGCCATGGACACCATGCCTGTTTAATGTTTTCCGTATATAGTAGACATCATGAACAGAGTTGTTAACCAATTCCAGTGATTCCTTCAACTCCTTAGCTGTCACTCTAGGGTTCTTTTTTAACCTCATTGAGCATTCTGCGATGTGCCATTTGAGACGTGATGGCTTCTAGGGAGAGGGAGATTAGACACTTCTAGGGAGAGTAGCCACAGTACCAAATAGTCTCCATTTATAGACAATTTGTGGACAGATGAATATCTAAGCTCTTCGAGATAACTTTGTAGCCCCTTCCAGCTTCATGCAAAGCAACAATTCATGATCGTAGATCTTCTGAGATCTCTTTTTTTGCGAGGCATGGTCCACCTCAAAGTTGCTTTAACCCACACCTCCAACTTAATTTCATTAATTGGATGGCAGGTTTGCCAACTCCTGACTTTAATTAGCTTTAGTTGTTGTTATTAACCTAGGGGTTCACATACTTTTTCCAACCTACACTGTGAATGTTTGAATGATGTCTTCAGTATGTACAAGAACAATACAATAATTTTTGTGTTATTAGTTAAAACAGATTGTGTTTGTTTATTATTGTAACTTACAGTAGATGAAGACCAAACCAGATTTTAAGCCACATTTATACATAAATGCAGGTTATTCCAAAGGGTTCACACACTTTTTCTTGCCACTGTATATACTGTGTATATGGAGTTCTAAATATATATATATATATATATATATATATATATATATATATATATATATATATATATACACACTCGGACTTGACTCGGACTCGAACCTTTGGGACTCCACGGCAAAAAAATCCATGGCACTTGATTTGTGATGCAATGAAAAAAAAAAAAATTTTTTTTTTAAATGTATGCACACTCTGTCTGCAGGCATTTGTAGCACCCTCTGATGTCGTAGATGCAGCCAGAGTTTGTTTCACTGTGTTGAGCAAACACACATGCAGAGCAGCACACTGACTCAACCAATACGCTTGAATGTTACTACGGAGACTGCTGTATAACATTGATTACGGAGGTGGCTGGCACGACGAGCACATAAAGACAGGTATGTAGCCAATTTACTAGAAACAATACTGCAGTTTTGCAGGGCATGGGACCTGACAACTGGTCAAATCACACACAGCATTTGTGCAGCCAAAACAGTGCTCGCATTATGGTTTCATCGTGGTTAAGAACTTCATTAAGTCAAGTCACCCAAATCATGTCTCTCACAGTTTACTAAAACAACATATACAAATAAAAATTCAGAAAATATTATTAATATTGGGCTATTAAGTCGTTTTGGCATAATGTATCCAGACGTAGGCATCTGTAGTCTCTTGTGGTCCACGAAGTGTTGTCAGCTTAAACTGGTCCTTGATTAATTAACTGTAACTTTTTAAATAGTCAGGGGAAATTTTTTTTATTGCTAAAGCAGACTGCAACTCTAAACAGATAAACAGCACCTATTTATTGTTTTTCTATTTTAAAAGCATTGACAAGCTGCTTAAAATATGTTCTTTTACAGTTTTTTCCACAATAAAATGCACAATGAAAAATGAAGTTATTTTGGACAGTGAAATGTTTTGTTTATAATTTAATTATATATTGGCTGACCAGATGTCCCGGTTTATTACACAGGACAGTCCTGGTTTTTGGTAGCTAGGGTCACTGGTTTTTTTGTTCTTAAATTAAATCTCCTCATTTTCCTTCTCGCTAATGTCTCTGGTATCATTTGCATCGAAGAAAAAAAATGTGTTGCGTTGCACATTGATTTGACGATACATTCAATCTAGTCTTCAGCAAATCAGCTGAAATATAAGCGGGGTGTTTTCTGAATGTTCATTTTACCCACGAGCATGGAGGTAAATCAGACAAGTGTCACATTCAGACAGATACACTGCACTTTTTACATTGTACAAGCACTTAAAGGAATATTCCGGGTTCAATACATGTTTAGCTCAATCAACAACATTTGTGGCATAATGTTGATTACCACAAATATACATTTTGACTCGTCTCTCCTTTTCTTTAAAAAAAAAAGCAAAAATCGAGGTTACAGTGAGACACTTACAATGGAAAAGATTGAGGACCAATTTTGGAACATTAAAATACTGTTTCAAAATTAACAGGATTTTAGTGTGATAAAATCACTTACTAACCTTTTCTGTGTAAAGTTATAGCCAAGTTTACAACTTCTTTGCCATGATGATGTAATGTCAACAAACCCTAAAGGACTGTAAAAATGACTATTTAAACAAATTTACAGCTCAAATAATACAGAGTTTTAACAAGTGCTTTTATAAAATTATAAGTTTCACATTTCTTTGTTTAAACCCTCCAGAAATTGGCCACAGTCACTTTCATTTCCCCCATTGACTTCCATTGTAAGTGCCTCACTGTAACAGATTTTTGCTTTTTTTAAAGAAAAGCAGAGACGAGTCAAAATTAATTTATGTGATGATCAATATTATGCCAAAGTGCTGTTGATTGAGCTTAACTTGTATTGAAGCTGGAACATTCCTTTAAATGTTGAGATGTGGGGATTGTATTTAGAATTTTAGGTTCCAATGTTGTGAATTTTGTGTTAAAATGTGTACCTGACATACTCATAATTACACATGCTATGTAGAATTTGTAAATTAAAAAAAGCTAAAATGTGGTTAAATAGTGAAAAACTAAATATTAAATAAAATATACATTTTCACAAACTATATATTGCAAAAGTTTGCATACCCCTTTTGTTTCAGGCCTATATGTTTTCACACCCCTTTCATAATATATGCAAATATAAGAGATAAAAGATTATATATTTTATGTAGAACTGCCCTTCAAAAGCTACATTACACAAAATGTATTGTAATTTACACAAATCATCTTGTTCAAAAGTTTGCATCCCCTTGGTTCTTGTGTTGCCTTCTTGAGCATCAATGAATGGTTGCATCTTTTGTAATAGTTGTGTATGTGTCCACCAGTTGTCCTAAGTGTCAAAAGCTGGATATCTATATCATTTAGCCACTGCTGGGAAGAACTCAAATGTGCAGAAGATGCTGGGAAACCAAAGAATGTACAGTACTTTTCTTAAGAAATGTGGGCAGCTTCACAGCTCAGGACAAAGCAGGGACTCATGAAAAATTATTACACAAACAGTCATTAATCATAGAGAAAGCAACACGCCATATTAAATGGTTTGCTCTCGTGCCAGTAGCTCTAAATCTCTCATGCAGTCTGTATCATGAATGCGCACAGGAGATCAATGGTTGGTGAAGAGTCTCACTTAATAATGCATCAGATTTCGGTTTGTTTTTCAACAAACCTTATCGTATTCCTTAAGAACAAGACATGAGTCACATACTTTAATTTGTTAGACTTCTGAATGATACTTTTGTGACCTTTTGAAGCTTGGAGAAGTGATCACCATAAACTACCATTGTGTGACATTACTGAGCACATTTTTTTTTTCTTCACAATTTCTCCCTTTGTGTTAAGAAAAATAATAAAAATCATATGGAGTTATAACAGCACAGGGGTGAGTAAACAATGACTGAATTTAAATTTTTGGGTGAACTAATCATTTTAGAACCAAGGGAAAGTAAAGTCTATGTTTGAGTGGAGGGGAAAAAGCATAAATAACTGAAATGTCAACAGAACTCAATAAGAATTGTGTTGAAGGACAGTTTTGTCTTCATATACCTAAAGAATATGCTTTCATTCTGAAACCACTTTGAAGTTTGTTTAGCTGGAAATTAATCATAAAATATAGAGGTGCTTTTGTTATATTTATATTAACAATTGTTTTTTCTTAGTTGTGAAAGTTAAAATAAGCTTAAAATATTGATGTTGAGTTTACGGTTACAATTTGAATTCAGATTCATGGACAGATTCATTGGACTCGGACTCGGCCTGTTATGACTCAGTCTTGAATCCGACTCCGCCCCTTTTGTACTCGGACTCGACTCCGACTCGATTGTTTAAAGACTCGGACTTGACTCGGTCTTGACTAAGGTGGACTTGAACCCAACACTAATATATATACTTTATATTGTATACACAGATCAGTCACAACATTACAGTAAAACTGCCATAATGCCACCAAAACAGCGCAAACATATTCTTCTCACCACAGTTGTACAGAGCGGTTATCTGAGTTACTGTAGACTTTGTCAGTTTGAACCAGTCTGGCCATTCTCTGTTGACTTCTCTCATCAACAAGGCATTTCCATCTGCAGAACTGAATATTTTTTGTTTTTGGCAGCATTCTGAGAAAATTCTAGAAACCGTTGTTTGTGAAAATCCCAGAAGATCAGCAGTTACAGAAATACTCAAACCAGCCCGTCTGGCACTAACAATCATCCATGCGATTATCTTATCAGCCAATCATATGGCAGCAGTGCATATAATCATGCAGATACGGGTTAGGAGCTTCAGTTAATGTTCACATCAACCATCAGAATGGGTAAAAAATTTGATCTCAGTGATTTGGACCGTGGCATGATTGTTGGTGCCAGACGGGCTGGTTTGAGTATTTCTGTAACAGCTGATCTCCTGGGATTTTCACACACAACAGTCTCTAGTATTTTCTCCGAATGGTGCCAAAAACAAAACAAAAAAAAAAACAGCCAGTGAGCGGCAGATCTGTGGACGGAAATGTTTTGTTGATGATAAAGGTCAACAGAAAATGGCCAGACTTGTCTACGGTAACTCAGATAACCACTCTGTACAACTGTGGTGAGAATGCAGGATGGCACTGTTTTGGTGCACGAGGGGGACCTACACAATATTAGGCAGGTGGTTTTAATGTTGTGGTTGATCGGTATATATAATATATCCAATCGCGTCTGAAATGAACGTTCTGATCAGTGGATCAGCTTAGTCGTACTGTTTGTCTTACCTGTGCCATCAGTTGCGCTCCTGCCTCTCGCAGCTCCATGCACGTTTAGAGAGAATCTCTGTACACTTGAAAAAAAAAAAAAATAATTCCCTCACCGGTGCGAATCAGCGGCATCGTGTTAGTAGACTGAAAAAGTTCCGGGTGAAAAGCCTACTTGTTGTTCTGGGGGCCATACGTACCATCACTCTTTTTAGGTGGGCATATGCAAAATTCTAAGAAAGATAGGTAGGCATATGGCGTATGTCTGTGTATGCCCTAGACAACACTGCTGTGTTCTGCATATCCAGTCATTGTGTTGTGCTATCTGTTGAGCCACACAGATAACTCATTTGGTTTATTTAAGTTGTGCAGTTTTGTTTTACTTTGAGTGTTTGACTTCCCATGATGACCATTAATTTTCCAGAACCTTGCAGGGGGGTTAAAGAGACCTTTTTTAATTGGTATTAAGTAATAAAGATGGCAAACAGAACTGCTGTTTATCATGACTTTGCATGCAATCTCAGCCTAAGGGCAGATCACAAAGCTTTTAAGGTAAGATGCAAAATCGAGATGCAAAAATATGCGAATATCCCTAGGTTTCCTTATCAACATATTTACAGTACTATTCTGTTGATAATGTCCCTCATACAGAGCTGAAGGATTTTGTGTAACCATCCTCGAAGCTTTAAGCATATTTATTAGTTCTATACAAACACACAAAAACATTGAGGTGCACATGCAACAGAATGCACTAATGATGTTGATTGAAAACATTCTTAAATTGATACAGCGTGTGAAAGAAAATCATCATTAAAACAAATCTAATACTAATCATTCAAGAGTTATTCTCAACTGGCTGTTTGAAAGAGAATTTGCCATGGGTGACTATCCATCTTGACAAAATATTTTCTATCAAAACCTTGAACTAATATGGTAGCGCAAATATTTTTCATGGGGAACATTTTCTGTGATATTTAATAAAGATACTTAAGCTTTTCTAAATGTAAAACGTTATTCACTGACATATAGAGTATATATATATATATATATACAATGGCATGCAAAGGTTTGGGCACCCCTGGTCAAAATTTCTGTTACTGTGAATAGTTAAGTGAGTAGAAGTTGAACTGATCTCCAAAAGGCATAAAGTTAAAGATGAAACTTTCTTTACAACATTTTAAGCAAGATTAGTGTATTATTTTTGTTTTGTACAATTTTAGAGTGAAGAAATGGAAAGGAGCACCATGCAAAAGTTTGAGCACCCCAAGAGATTTGAGCTCTCAGATAACTTTTACCAAGTTCTCAGACCTTAATTAGCTTGTTAGGGCTATGGCTTGTTCACAATCATTGTTTTGAAAAGCCAGGTCATGCAAATTTCAAAGCTTTATAAATACTCTGACTTCTCAAACATTGTCCCAACAATCAGCAGCCATGGGCTTCTCTAAGCACCTGCCTAGCACTCTGAAAATTAAAATAATTGATGCCGACAAAGCAGGAGAAGTCTATAAGAAGATAGCAAAGCGTTTTCAGGTAGCCGTTTCCTCAGTTTGTAATGTAATTAAGAAATGGCAGTTAACAGAGAGAATTGCTTGTAGGATTGCTAGAAAGGCAAATCAAAACCCCTGTTTGACTGTAAAAGACCTTAAGGAAGATTTAGCAGACTCTGGAGTAGAGGTCTACTGTTCTACTGTGCAGTGACACCTGCACAAATATGTCCTTCATGGAAGAGTCATGAGAAGAAAACCTTTCCTCTGTCCTCACCACAAAGTTCAGTGTCAGAAGTTTGCAAATGAACATCTAAACAAGCCTGATGCATTTTGGAAACAAGTCCTGTGGACTGATGAAGTTAAAATATAATTTTTTGGCCGCAATGAGCAAAGGTACTGTATGTTTGGAGAAAAAAAGGGTGCAGAATTTCATGAAAAGAACACCTCTCCAACTGTTAAGCACGGGGGTGGATCGATCATGCTTTGGGCTTGGGTTGCAGCCAGTGGCATGGGGAACATTTCACTGGTAGAGGGAAGAATGGATTAAATTAAATACCAGCAAATTCTGGAAGCAAACATCACACCATATGTAAAAAAGCTGAAGATGAAAAGAGGATGGCTTCTACAACAGGATAATGATCCTAAACACAACTCAAAATCCACAATGGACTACCTCAAGAGGCACAAGCTGAAGGTTTTGCCATAGCCTTCACAGTCCCCTGACCTAAACATCATCGAAAATCTGTGGATAGACCTCAAAAGAACAGTGCATGCAAGACGGCCCAAGAATCTCACAGAACTAGAAGCCTTTTGCAAGAAAAAATGGGTGAAAATCCCCCAAACAAGAACTGACAGACTCTTAGCTGTCTACAAAAAGTGTTTACAAGTTGTGATACTTGCCAAAGGGGGTGTTACTAAATACTGACCAT
Source organism: Myxocyprinus asiaticus (assembly GCF_019703515.2). Classification (NCBI taxonomy): domain Eukaryota; kingdom Metazoa; phylum Chordata; class Actinopteri; order Cypriniformes; family Catostomidae; genus Myxocyprinus; species Myxocyprinus asiaticus. Next base: position 36,087,823 of record NC_059377.1, on the reverse strand, counting down.
GCAGGGTGCCCAAACTTTTGATTCGGGCCCTTTTCCTTTTTTGTTATTTTGAAACTGAAAAAGATGGAAATAAAAAAGTTATATTGCTTAAAATATTAAAGAAATGTGTCATCTTTAACTTTATGCCTTTTGGAAATCAGGCCATCTTTTACTCTCTTAGCTATTCACAGCAACAGAAATTTTGATCAGGGGTGCCCAAACTTCTGCATGCCACTGTATACCGATCAGCCACATCATTAAAACCACCTTTGAAGGTGTCCTGTGGTATTTGGCACCAAGATGTTAGCAACAGATCCTTTAAGTCCTGTAAGTTGCGAGGTGGGGCCTCCATGGATCGGACTTGTTGGTCCAGCACATCCCATAGACGATCAATTGGATTGAGATCTGGGGAATTTGGAGGCCAAGTCAACACCTTGAACTATTTGTCAGGTTCCTCAAACCATTTCTGAACAATTTTTACAGTGTGGCAGGGTGCATTTTCCTGCTGAAAGAGGCCACATCCATCAGGGAATACCGTTTCCATGAAGGGGTGTACGTGTCTGCAGCAGTCTTTATGTAGGTGGTATGTGTCAAAGTAAAATCCACATGAATGCCAGGACCCAAGGTTTCCCAGCAAAATATTGCCCAGTGCATCACACTGCCTCCGCTGGCCTGCTTTCTTCCCATAGTGCATCCTGCTGCCATCTCTTCCCCAGGTTAACAATGCACATGCACATGGCCATCCACATGATCTAAAAGAAAATGTGATTCATAGGACCAGGCCACCTTCTTCCATTGCTCCATGGTCCAGTTCTGACACTCACATGCCCATTATAGGCACTTTGGCGGTGGACAGGGGTCAGCATGGGCACTCTGACAGCTCTGCAGCTACGCAGCCCCATACGCAGCAAGCTGTTTTGCATTGTGTGTTCTGACACCTTTCTATCATGGCCAGCATCAAGTGTTTCAGCAATTTCTTCTACAGTAGCTCTTCTGTGGGATTGGACCAGACGGACTAGCCTTTGCTCCCCACGCGCATCAGCGAGCCTTGGGGTTGCTGACCCTGTCGCTGGTTCACCGGATGTCCATCCTTTGACCACATTTGGTAGGTACTAATCATTGCATACTGGGAACACCCCACAAGACCTGCCATTTTGGAGATGCTGTGACCCAGTCATCTAGCCATCACAATTTGGCACTTGTCAAAGTCACTCAGATCTTTATGCTTGCCCATTTTTCCTGCTTTCCACACATGAAATTCAAGAACTGACTGTTCACTTGCTGCCTAATATATCTATGTAATATAATGTATTACTATCTATGTTATATAAACTATGTTATATTTTAGCATCTTCAAAGAATTTGCAGAAATGTACTCTTGGCATTTTTTCAACCAACTTCTTGAGGTATCACCCAGGGATGCTTTATAAACAGCAATGAAGGAGTTCCCATCTTTGCTGGGCACTTATTGGCTGCTTTTCTTTATTGTTTGGTCCAAGTAATCCATTTAAAAAAAAGTTTTTTTTTTTTTTTTTGTAATGAAATAAATTAAAATGTTGACACAATTATATTTTTGTCTACAAAACTAATTTCAAACATTTAAGCATATGCCTTCAGATCAAAAGGTTTTTAAGATCATGAGAAACATTTCAGTCAAGTGACCCCGAACTTTTTAACGGCAGTCTGTGTGTGTGTGTGTGTGTGTGTGTGTGTGTATATATATATATATATATATATATATATATATATATATATATATACACACACTTAATGTTAATAACTCTTAATCTTTGTCCAGAAAAGATAATTGGTGTTTCTGTGAAAGGTCAAGTCATTTTTATTTGTATAGCGCTTTTCACAACACACATCGTTTCAAAGCAGCTATACAGAAAATCATGCATTAACAGAAAATGAAACTGTAATATCTATAAAGTCTTAGAATCATCATTGTGTAGTTTGTAATAAATATGATTGTACTTAAAGTGAAAGCAAACTAAGAAGATCCTATTCTCAGTTATCAGATAAATCTAGCAGCAGTTCCCTGAATGAAAACCCACCTGTAGCCTTTACCTTTTGTAATAATGAAGATCTTTGTGTGTCTGATATGCAAACATCCATCAAACTCAGTTAGGATCTTTTACCTTTGGCCTACAGGGCAACCAGGTCTACAAATAATATCCATATGTATGAAGCTGATTTTATAATGGACCGAACATTCAGTGTAACATAAAGTCAAATTAAATTCACTAAGGAGAACATTTCTCTGCCTCACACACATTGTGTTCCATTTTACATTGGAAAATATTTCCAAGAAATCCACACACAAATGTAAATATTTATAGACCTATTGTTCAACTGACTTTCCATGTGATCTGAATGAAATGGTATACAAAGATTTTCCCTCTATTCATGAAATTGTATGACATTTTTGACAACGCGTTTAAACAGGTTATGCTGGTAGAAGATACACTCCCAACTTTCCACATTCCATATCTTTATGATTTTGCATTGATGGTAACTGATGATCTGGATTTAAACTATCTAAAGCAGCTGCAGTTTTCAAGTGGGAGTCCTAAACTGTGACCTGTTTGGTTAAACAGGTTCTTATTAAAGTTAAAAATGAACACCTTTTTCACGGCATACAAAAGGTGTGATTCATGGACAATGCTTTGCTTTGCAGTTGAGGAATCTGATTGGAGAGCTTATGAATTGTACTAGTGCCTTCCAGTTTTGTGTGCAATATGCATCAGACCCTGCAAATATGTGCCTAGCACAAATGAGATTGGAGAGCTATAGAAAATGAGCCATTATATATCATATATATTTTCTGAAATCTGAATGTTTTTTTCCAAAACAGGCCACAGAAAGCAGTTTATATCTGTATTACTGTCTATTTTATCTAAAGAACACTTTTTTGATAGTTTGACATAACAGCCCTCTTTACTGTCCCCATTTTGCCATTGTAAAATAGATTGACAGACAGACAGACAGACAGACAGATAGAAAGATAGATAGATAAATAGACAGATAGAGAGGTTATGAAACATTTGTCCTGCAGATAAAGACATTTCCACCCAAAAGTGTATATATAAAAAAAATAAAAATAAAAATAAAAAAAAAAACATAAAGTATAGAATAAAAATATAGTTTGTGAATATGCTAATAATTCAGTAGGGATTTATCAAAGATATTACCATCTGATACCATCACTGTTCTGTAGTAACACCACAATAAGCTACCTTTTTTGAAAAAAGGATTTTGAGAAAGTTTTTTTTGAGAGATGTTTTTGATTTCTAATAAATAAGCAATAGATACAAATTCAAGTATTTCATATTCATAAATACTATGAGATAGCTTAAATGTGGTTCCCTATCTGTCACTCACTCGACATTGTGTCGATGTAGTGACACTAGGGGTCACTCTTGGGAGCCCGAGACACCTCTGGTCTTTGATAAAAGGCCAATGAAAATTGGCGAGTGGTATTTGCATGCCACTCCCCTGGACATATGGGTATAAAAGGAGCTGGTATGCAACCACTCATTCAGACTGGGGGCGATTTGGGGACCCCAATGGGATCGCCACCGCCGGGTATCCCCCCGCGGACCTCCCATTCCCCAGCACGTTCGTCTGCCCCAGTCGGGCTTCCGGATGAGTCTGCCGGCTCGTCTCACGGCGAGTCTGGCCTCTTGTTCAGAGCCTGCGAAGATGATGAGCTCTTGAGTGCAGCATCGGAGAGCGGGCTTGTCCAGTCGGACGCAGAAGCCTCAGCTGGGCTCCCCCACTCGGGGACGATTGCCCAGTCACAGGCTGATGCAGAGATGACAGACATGCTTTCCCGGGCAGCCGCGAGCGTCGGGTTAGAGTGGAACCCTCTGCTCTCCCCTGAACCCTCACAGCTCGATGATTGGTTCCTGGGCTCGCGGCGCCGCTCAAAGCAGCCACGCCCCGCTCCAGTGCCTTTCTTCCCAGAAGTGCACGAGGAGCTGACGAAATTGTGGGGGGCACCTTTTACTGCCCGGCCCCGATTCCTCAGTTCCCCCGCCCTCACTACCCTCGATGGCGGGGCGGCCAGGGGCTAAATGGCGATTCCCCCGGTGGATAAGGCGCTCGCAGTGCACCTATGCCCGCAGAGTGCTGCCACCTGGCGCGGACGCCCAAAGCTCCCGTCCAAGCCCTGTAGGTTCACGTCGTCCCTGATGGCTAAAGCCTACAGCACTGCTGGACAAGCCGCCTCTGCCCTGCACGCCATGGCTCTCCTGCAGGTCTACCAAGCCAAGGCGGTGGGTTGCAGCCAATCTTGGACCTGCGAGTACTGAACCGGGCTTTACACAGATTCCCGTTTAAGATGCTGATGCAAAAACGCATTCAGGTGAGCGTCCGGCATCAAGATTGGTTCACAGCGGTAGACCTGAAGGACGCGTACTTCCACTTCTCGATCCTACCTCAACACAGACCCTTCCTGTGGTTTGCATTCAAGGGTCAGGCGTATCAGTACAAGGTCCTCCCTTTCGGCCTGTCCCTGTCTCCTCGCATCTTCACGAAGGTCACAGAGGCAACGCTTGCCCCGTTAAGGGAAGTGGGCATTCGCATTCTCAACTATCTTGACAACTGGCTAATCCAACTCACTCTCGGGACATGTTGTGCGCACACAGGGACTTGGTGCTCTCACACCTCAGCTGACTAGGGCTTCGGGTCAACTGGGAAAAGAGCAATCTCCTCCCGGTTCAGAGCATCTCTTTCATTGGTTTGGAGTTGGACTCAGTCTCTTTGACAGTGCGCCTCACCAACGTGCGTGCCCAGTTGGTGCTGGCCTGTTTGAAGGCATTCAAACAGAAAACAGAGGTTCCACTGAGAGGCTCCTGGGTCATATGGCATCCTCAGCGGTAGTCACCCCGCTCGGGTTGATGCATATGAGACCGCTTCAGCACTGGCTTCAGACTCGAGTCCTGAGATGGGCATGGCGCCATGGGACACATCGTGTGGTCATCACGCTGGTCTGTCACAGTCTTTTCAGCCCTTGGACCGACATCTTGTTTCTACGGGCAGGTGTTCCCATAGAACTGGTCTCCAGGCGCGTCGTGGTCATGACAGACGCCTCCAAAATGGGCTGGGGCGCTGTTTGCAATGGGCATGCAGCCGCCGGTTTGTGGACGGGCCCGCGACTGCATTGGCACATCAACTGCCTCGAGTTGTTGGCAATTCTGCTCATTCTGCGGAGATTTTGGCCGTTGATCCAGGGCAAGCACGTGTTAGTTCAGACAGACAACATGGCAACGGTAGCATATGTCAACTGCCAAGGTGGTCTGCGCTCTCGTTGTATATCACAACTCACCCGCCGTCTCCTCCTCTGGAGTCAGCAGCACTTCAAGTAACTGCGAGCCACTCACATCCCGGGCAACCTCAACACTACAGCGGATGTGCTGTCACGGCAGGTTACACTCAGAGGAAAGTGGAGACTCCACCCTCAGGTGGTCCAGCTGATTTGGAGTCGATTCGGACAGGCACAGGTGGACCTGTTCGCCTCCCAAGAATCCTCCTACTGCCTGCTCTGGTACTCCCTGACCGAGGCCCCCCTCAGCATAGACGCACTGGCACACAGCTGGCCCCCTGGCCTGTGCAAATATGCATTTCCCCCAGTGAGCCTACTTGCACAGACCCTGTGCAAGGTCAGGGAGGACGAGAAGCAGGTCGTCCTAGTAGCACCCTACTGGCCCACCCAGACGTGGTTCTCGGACCTCACGCTCCTCGCGACAGCCCCCCCCCCGGCGAATTCCCCTGAGGAAGGACCCCCCCCCCGGCGAATTCCCCTGAGGAAGGGGCACCATCTGGCACCCGCGACCAGACCTCTGGAATCTCCATGACTGGCCCCTGGACGGGACATGGAAGACCTAAGCCACCCGTGGTGGTAGACATGATCACTCAGGCTAGGGACCCCTCTATGAGGTGCCTGTATGCCTTTAAGTGGCGTGTGTTCGCTAAGTGGTGTTCTTCCTGACGGGAAGACCCCCAGAGATGTGCAGTCGGATCAGTGCTTTCCTTCCTGCAGGAGAGGTTGGAAGGGTGGCTGTCCCCTTCCAAATTGAAGGTGTACATTGCCGCCATAGCAGCACACCATGACGCAGTTGACGGTAAGTCCTTAGGGAAGCACGACCTGATCATCAGGTTCCTGAGAGGCGCCAGGAGGCTGAATCCCCCTCGTTCCCTCATGGGACCTCTCTGTAGTTCTTCAGGGTCTACAGAGAGCCCCCTTTGAGCCATTACAGACAGCTGAGCTTAAGGCACTCTCCTTGAAAACTGCCCTCCTGACTGCGCTCACTTCCATCAAGAGGGTAGGAGACCTGCAAGCATTCTCTATAAGTGAAACATGCCTGAAGTTTGGTCCGGGCTACTCTCACGTGATCCTGAGACCCCGACCGGGCTATGTGCCCAAGGTTCCCACGACCCCTTTTAGGGATCAGGTGGTGAATCTGCGAGCGCTGCCCCAGGAGGAGGCAGACACAGCCCTATCATTGCTATGTCCGGTGCGCGCTTTACGCATCTATTTGGATCGCACGCAGAGCTTTAGGATCTCTGAACAGCTCTTTGTCTGCTTTGATGCACAGCGGAAAGGAAGCGCTGTCTCCAAGCAGAGGATCACCCACTGGCTCATTGACGCCATAGCTACGGCATATCACGCCCAGGACATGCCACCCCGGGTAGGGGTACTAGCCCATTCTACCAGGGGTGTAGCAGCCTCCTGGGCCCTGGCCAGGGGTGCCTCTCTAACAGACATTTGCAGAGCAGCAGGCTGGGCAACACCCAACACCTTTGCAAGGTTCTACAAACTCCGGGTGGAACCGGTTTTGTCACAGGTAGTGGCATGCAATGCAATAACTTGAACCTGTATTGTAAGGTTGTTTTGGAAACATTCAGGAAATTAAAACTGAATGTACAAATTCAATTAGTGTCAGTTTTTTGTCACACCCTACACTCACACCCATTATCTTATAATTTTCTAAAATTCTTGCATCTCAATGAAATGGAAATTTCAACAGGTGCAAGAAATATCAAGGTCAAATTTCTTCATTGTAGTACATGTATATAACCTAACACATTATCAGAATTAAATTGGTTAAAATGTTGTTTGTTTTTATTATGTTACTGTATTAACACCCTATAGCAACTATATAGCAACACTCCTATCTCAGCACCAGAATATCGTAGAGAAATTGTGGTGGCATATAGATAGACAGATAGATAGACCGACAGACAGACAGATACTGTAGATAGATAGATAGACAGCACAGAGTGACCAAAATAAAAAGTTTTTTTGTTATTGTGTGAGCCATACTGGTCAACATGTTTAGATGTTTTTTCACCATGGCAGTCAACCCTGTAAATGTTTGTTATATACAAATTTCATTTTTGTTCTACTTTTTGTTGAAACTGACTGCTTAATGTACTATACAAGAATGTCAGATTTGTCTAGCTGAATGCTATTGTGTATCACACTGAGCTTTTTAGATATCTATTTCAACAGTATGTAAATGTTTACTGGGCAAAGTCAATACTGTACAATAGGGTTGGGGTCCTCGAGTTTGGACTCGGACTCGAGTCTGAGTCACGAGTCCAATTTTAATTGACTTGGACTTTTCACGGACTCGGATGCATTTTTACTCAGACTTGACTCTGACTCGAGCCTTTGGGACTCTGGTTTTTTTCCAGTGTCCAGCTGAATCCATGACATTTGTGATGCAATGAAATAAATAAAAATAAATAACAAAACAGAAATAAATGAACACATCTCTGTCTGCATGCAGCTGTATTAGCTCCTGAAGTCATAGACGTAGCAGAGTTCTTTCACTGTGTTTAAGCAAACACATGCACACACATATACACACTTGCACAGGCACACTCATCAGTCAACCAATACGCTTGAATATTACTACAGAGACTACTGTGGCTGGCATGACGAAAACATAAAGACGGGTATGTATCCAATGTAATAGAAACGAAACAAGGCAGATCACACAACACAGGACCTGACAACTGATAAAATTGCCTGTGGCATTTGTGCAGCCAAGATGGTGCTCGCACTGCAGTTTCATCGTGGTTAAAAACTTAAAATCAAGAACTTCATTGAGTCAAGTCACCCATATCATGTCTCTCACAGTTTACTAAAAACAGCATGGGTAGCTCAGTGGTAAAGACGCTGGCTACTACCCCTGGAGTTCGCTAGTTCGAATCCAGCCAGGTCTCCTAAGCAACCAAATTGGCCCGATTGCTAGGGAGAGTAGAGTCACATGGGGTAACCTCCTCGTGATCGCTATAATGTGGTTTGTTCTTGGTGGGGCGCGTGGTGAGTTGAGCATGGTTGCTGCAGTGGATGGCCTCCACATGCGCTATGTCTCCATGAAAACGCGTTCAACAAGCCACGTGATAAGATGCGTGGGTTGATGATCTCAGACGCGGAGGCAACTGGGATTTGTCCTCCGCCACCCGGACTGAGGCAAATCACTATGCGACCACGAGGACTTAAAGCACATTGGGAATTGGGCATTCCAAACTGGGAGAAAAAAAAAACAGCATATTGAAATAGAAATACATAAAAATAGAATTAATATTGGATATTAAGTCTTTTTAGGTGTAATGTATCTACACATGTAAGCTTCTGTAGTCTCTTGTGGTCCACGCAATGTTGTCAGCTTGAACTGGTCCATAATAGCTTGATGAATTAACTGTGTAACTTTTTAAAAAGCCGGGGGGGGGGGGGGGGGGGGGAGCGTTATTGCTAAAGCAGACAGCAGCTCTAAACAGATAAACAGTACCTATTTATTATTGATTGACTATTTTCAAAGCATTGATGAGCTGCTTAAAATACATTCTTTTATAGCATTTGTCCACCATTCACAACATTCAACCATGCACAATAAAATATTAGGATATTTTGGGCAGTGAAATATTTTGTTTATAATTTAATTATAGACTATAAAATAAATGTATTATTCGATGACAGAGTTTGTGTATGAAGCTAAACTTCATGTTATGAGATGAATTTAGTTGGTTATGACATTTTTTGAGAAACACTGACCTAATCTACCCAATGGCAACCTAATCGACCCTACATCTTCTGCACTTCAGCCAAATTACTTTATTGTGTGGTTGTCCTTGACAAAAGAACAGTACTCCAAAAACAGGTGGGTTTTTAAAAGTTTATTATTTATATCAATTGTTCAGTATAGGACGATACCTACCTACCCCTTTTATGGTGATATGCTTCTATATGTTGATGTGTAATGTTCCCTACTGTCAAGACATGTGTTTACGGAACCTATAAAGGATATTTAGCACCAAATAGATTAAGGAACTGTTTATAAACAATTGGTGGCAGCACTTCCATGTTCTTTTGGCATCCAAATATATTAATGTGTTTTGTTCAAACTGAGCTGAAAATTCTCAAAAAGTGCTGTTTGTGGGGTTAAAACATCCTGTTTTTGAAAGATTATTAGTACTTTGGACTTCTTTAAATTTCCATCAGGATTGGTGAATCAGGACAATCTCAGGATTTGACATATTGATACTTCACTGATCGCTGTAATAGCTTCTGACTGTGTATGTGTCGCTGCTTCAGCCTCTTCCATCTCTCTGTTTGATCTCTGAGTCCTCTGGTTCATACTAGTATGGCTGGGCATAGAAATGCATCTCCTCTTCTACATCAAAATCTTCAGACATGTTTGTAAATTTTTTTCATGTCAAATGGCACACATATTGCATTTCTGATGGTAATTTTAATTTTTATATACAACATTTCTTTGGCCTTAGAAGTGTGTTAAATGCCTATTTTACAACTTCTTACATATCTGATAAAATTATACAGACCAATTGAATCAAGTTAAAACTGATTTATCGAGAGTTCAGTATGAACCAACATATAATTCTTCACAGATTTCCCTTCATAAAAACTTTTATTTACATTAACATACATTCCCATATCCCATAAAACCACATTTAAGCTACCTCATATTATTTATAAATATGAAATACTTGAAATTGTATCTACTGCTTATTTATTAGAAAACAAATACATCTCTAAAAAACACTTTCTCAAAATCCCTTTTTCCAAAAAAGTAGCTTAATGTGGTGTTACTATGGTACAATGATGGTATCAGATGGTAATATCTTTGATGAATCCCTACTGAATTATTAACATATTCACGAACTATATTTTTATGCTATACTTTTTCATGTATTGTTTTGATATTATTTTGGGTGGAAATGTCTTTATCTGCAGGACAGATTTCTTCAAAAGCTGCACATGCAGCTAACCTATCTATCTATCTATCTATCTATCTATCTATCTATCTATCTATCTATCTGTCTGTCTGTCTGTCTGTCTGTCTATCTACAATATCTGTCTGTTTGTCTGTCTGTCTGTCTATCTATCTATCTGTCTATCTATATGCCACCACAATTTCTCTACGATATTCTGGTGCTGAGATAGGAGTGTTGCTATATGGTTGCTATAGGGTGTTAATACAGTAACATAATAAAAACAAACAACATTTTAACCAATTTAATTCTGATAATGTGTTAGGTTATATACATGTACTACAATTAAGAAATTTGACCTTGATATTTCTTGCACCTGTTGAAATTTCCATTTCATTGAGATGCAAGAATTTTAGAAAATTATAAGATAATGGGTGTGAGTGTAGGGTGTGACAAAAAACTGACACTAATTGAATTTGTTCATTCAGTTTTAATTTCCTGTATGTTTCCAAAACAACCTTACAATACAGGTTCAAGTTAAAACTGGTTTATGGAGAGTTCAGTATGAACCAACATATATTTCTTCACTATAATCCACAGATATATGTTTGTAATAACTTTTATTAATATAACATACATTCTCATATCCCATAAAACCACATTTAAGCTACCTCATATTATTTATGAATATGAAATACTTGAAATTGTATTTACTGCTTATTTCTTAGAAATCAAAAACATCTATAACAGCTAACTCTCTATCTATCTATCTATCTATCTATCTATCTATCTATCTATCTATCTATCTATCTATCTATCTATCTATCTATCTATCTGTCTGTCTGTCTGTCTGTCTGTCTGTCATCTATCTGTCTGTCTGTCTGTCTGTCTGTCTGTCTATCCATCTATAAGCCACCAAAATTTAGAAAAACTGGACTAGGTTGCATTTATGATTCAGTGTAAGTTGAGGGGCCTCAAGCAAAAGTGTTAACAAGCCATCAAATATGTCGCATAAAATTTAAATTGGAATATGTGACATTAAGAATGAGGAACGACTCAAAAAAAGCGGCCACTTTGGGGTAAATACTGAACTTACCGGTTTTCTATGTTTTGATAAAATAAATAATGATGGATCATTCCTTGTCAACTCAACCAGAGGTCCCTGGCTCAATTTTGTTTATTAAAGGTGAAATTTAAACATAAATGATGATAAAAGCCCAAATTTGAAATGCTATGGATCAATATTAAAGCATCTAATATATGGCCCCATCACAGCAATGTTGATATTCAGTACTGATTGCGCACTGTTGTGATATTGGTGCTTTTAATTTATTGGATATGCTTAAGGAATAATATCATGCAGCATTTAAAGCCTATCAATTTATTAATTTAGTGATGGTTAGGTGACATCTTGGGGATTTATGCTGACAAGCGCATTGTCAGCTCAGCACAAAGTTCTCAACTCTTCTGTTCGGAACAGAACTGCAGCCTTATAGGCCTACAGAAAATGTGCATGCAGAAAATCTTAAACATCAAGATAAAGAACCAGCAATAACTAATTGTTATTTTTAGGTTTTGTATTTCGTTCAAATTTTTTATTATTTTTCATAATACTTGATTATTTTTTTAGAGAGGTTGATAGACAATAAAGACTGACATTAGTGCAGTACAGCCATGTGTAAAGTAAAAGTATCACAGAATATGGGAATTGAACATGTTAAAATGAAAGCATATAATATATGAAATATCTGCGTCTACTACATGCACGCACATTTGGTTCACACACGCTTTATTCAGGATGTCTTCCAAATTGATTTTTTGCGCTCTTGAAGGGCGCTGCGAGAAGAGGATGCAACTCTTCTCGCCGCACTGCCCTGGTCCCTTTCTTCCCGGAGGTGCATGAGGAGCTTACGAGGATTTGACGGGCACCTCTCGCTGCCCGGACCCGGTCTCTCAGCTCCTCTGCTCTCACTACCCTCGATGGTGGGGCTGCCAGGGGGTACTCGCCGATTCCCCAGGTGGATAAGGCGGTTGCGGTGCACCTGTTTTTTCAAGTCGAGAGAGAAGTTTACCAAAAATTTATCAGTTTTTACATTTAAAATAATTTTTTTTATGATACAATGTTCTTGCACATTTTTGTCAAGTCAAACTTGCTTGTATAGAACTTTTCACAACAGGCGTTGTTTCAAAGCAGCTGTACATGAAATTATGCTATAACAGAAAATGAATGAATATAATGCCAATACAGTGGTGGGCCATGAATTAAAAGTCTAGGCCTTCAGTGTGATTCTCGCCATTAAGAAAACACAGTTTCACAATGAATAAGACACTTTATGTCTTTGGGCATCATACATTATGTCGCAGCTAACTAATAATACCAATTGTCATTTTAAAAACATGTCCATGCACGAAAGCCGGAACTTGAAATGACACTTAATGCTCAAGCAAGCCTAATTTTAAGACTGTTTTGTGAAATGAACGTCTCCCGAACAGATACATAACATAATTTTTCATATGAATCTACCAAGGAGGTCTATAATACCTGGAAAAATCTATCTAATAATATTTTGATTTAAATGTTGCTTGCAATAAATTTCGTTTCGTCAGGGTACACGGTTATGCTGCGTTCCATTCAAGTTGGATGTGGGATATTCCTACTTAATATCTCCGACCATAAATGCATTCTATTCCCCGATATTCAGAACTGCAACGCTCCCGTTATCTTAGCAGGGATTTGACTCTCATTAGAGATGTCTCCTAGCAACCTAACTGATAAACAATGCTGCAGTGCTAGCATTTGTGCTTCAGGTGTACGATTATCAAAAGAGATGCAAATGGAAGATGCATTCCGCTGCACTTTTCCTAGAAGGAAGTTGAAAAATCAGACTTTCCGAGTTGAATGGAACGCACCACTACTTTTCAAAACTTGATCAGACACTGAATGCTCCAGCAGCCTAATTTACACTTAGAAAACTCCTGATGTTGCTATAACAATGCAAAAAGCACTTTCCAATTTGCTTGAAGTGAAAATCAGTCCTCCTTTCCTGTTTAATAAATTAAGCAATCACACGGTCATGCAGAACATCTCGTGTTTTTAAATCCATAAGGATCTCTTTCTCAACGGCAATACCAGCAGTGATGACAGCCGACTCGTCAGCAAGATTTCGCGCTTTTCGCTCTTGAATTACGTACATCACTTAAAGCGTGATTGCATCACTCAAAGCCAGCTAGAAGGCCTCCACCGGGACATATCCTAAAGATCACACCCACAAAGAACAAATAAATCAATCTGATTGGCTGATTAATCTGACAATCTGACTTTAGTTGCTCATTCATTTGCACTGTTGAGGGATTCTGTGGAAATTCTGAAGGCCTGAGGGGGTGGAGCTCAAACTCACGTGCTGCTTCGGGCATGCAATTTGTGAAACAGTTGTCACACTTTGCTTGTAAGAATCAAGAAATAAATTCTGACTGGATAAACTTTTTGTTTATCTCTATTTGTTTGTAGATTAATTAAGAGTTGAAAGCGATTAAAAATACACAGACAAAAAGGTGACTGAGAATGAAAGGATGAAAAATATTTATTTATTTGGCATGTTAGGCCAGCAGAGAAGGCTTTGAGAAATCGCCACTCTTGTTTTCAAGAAACAATTTTTATCATATGTATTTTATTCACCAATCACTATATTGACATTTTAAAAAAGGAAAATGTTAAAACTTTTTTCGCTGGGTCTCAGGAACTTGACATCATTACAGCTTGTAAAGTAAAATAATGAGATCTTTATAATGACAGAGCAGGCTGCAAGTATGACAATACATAGACATATTAGTTCACACTTTAAATATATCTTATAAAATGTTTATGTCAGAATTTTTAAAGCTCTTTGTTGTTGCTGTGGGCATGAATGTAATGTAATGGTGACTGAGAGATACCTCAAAAGCCTGTTGTATCATATTTGATACATGGATTTCTAAAGGGGTGTTTTCAATAAAATTATTATTCAAAATTTTAACCAAACACAAGTTGCTTACTGTATATTTAGTATATACTCATTTTAAAACATCATTAACAATATAATCATTACTGTCACTTTTACTTTATTAAAATAAGCTTTAATGTATACCAACATAAGTCACTTTTCGCGCAAGTCCACCACCATTTTAAATAGATCTATACAAACATCGAATGCCATAAACATGTGAAACTTACACACCATAGGTTGTTTGGCTCTTCAGCTTGAACAGAGAGTGAAACAGGAGCCATCAGATGTTGTGTATCATATGTGATACAAACAGCTTTATAGGGTTAAGAAAGAAAATCTTCATTTGAGGGGCCCTTACAGTATATTGTACAAACAGTTGGTTGAAAAGATTGTCTTGGTCAAGTTGATTTTCTACATTCAAAATGTGTAAACTTTTTTAATTTACAGGGTTACAGTATGCCATTTTATACAGAGAATTTATCAAACAATTCAGAAAGAAGTGAAAGGAGGAAAAAAACATTTGTCTATGATGAGATCTGTGCTACTATATTTAACATTCCATTTTGCATACTCCACCCCCATGTATTTCACTGATGTTATAAAAGCTTGTTAGCGGCATTCATACAGGTACTGCAGATTGTGGGAGCTTGTGATGTCAGTGCACAGTAAGTACTTATGATAAAATATTTTGTCTTGTGCTTAGGGTTCAATTAATTTTTGTCCTTATGTAGTTTTTACTTGTAACATACATTTTAGAGTTCTTTTCTTTAATAAAATAATTATATGTATGTATGTATGTATATGTATATATATATATATATATATATATATATATATATATATATATATATATATATATATATATATAATTAGAGCACTTGGTAATATAACTTATTTCCTTTTTTTGCATATTTTGTTGCCCTGCTTAAGACTCCCCTAATGTCTTGTTAACAGTATAATGTCCAGTATAATCAATGAATACACAGACTGGAGACACAACTGGACAAAATAATTTTCAGTTCCATCCCTCATTCAGGAATATGAACATCAACAGTTTCTGAGACAATAGCTATAATGCTTAGATTGCAGCGCAAACAAGGTGATCTCTCATTTCTTTCCCACAAAACCAAATGAATTTGAAAGCCTTTTAGATAACTTACAAAGGCATATTTTCCTGGGCTGAAATAGTTAAACTGTATGTGCTATGTTTTTAAATATTTTACAATGATAATTACCAAGATTCTACTGCTAGCGTTTTGAGATTTAACTGTTGTACTGTAATCAACAAACTAACTAATCAACAAACCAATCCAGACATTTTGACTTACGAAATACATGATACTGATTTGAAAGTTAATGATTCATGAAACTAAATATATATTTAATCAATCTTTATCATAAACTTTTAGTTAATAACTAAATTTTCCTTTATTGTTTTGGTAGTGACTTCACTGTTTCGGTAGTGAAATTTTGTTTAAAAGGTTGTGTCATATTCCCTGAAACATTTAGCAAAATTTTAAATTTGTTGAAAATATTACAAACACAAATTTTATGATAACTAAAATGTAGTATTTAATTATTAAAGACATAACAACTGTTTCTATCATCTGTATTTGGAAGGACAAACAGTACTTTTGAATTGTCATTGAAGTTAATGACTGCTTGGTCATACAGCTTGTTTTCCATACATATGAACAATAGTTTAAAATAATAAATCAAGTGGATTCAGTTTAAAAAAATAAAAGCTCAACCATAATATTAGCATTAAACCTAAAGCTGCCTGACTTTCAGAGCATTTTGTTTACAAAGTTATCCTACAAAAAGTCTGCAACAAAACAAACAGATACAACATCTCAAAGAAAAATACAACCAGGAAGTGAGACTGCATCCCTGTCCATCATGGCCGTATGATGAGTAGACAGATCCCATCATTTTGAAGTAAATGTGCTCCAAAGTCTGAATTCTGAAATCAGTGTGTAACTTTAAGAATGTCACACATTTTCTCGGCAATTTAAAAAATAGTGGGCTTAAATCTAAAGTTATGTTTTTATGTATGTACAACTGTTCAAAGCTTATGCTTGTTCCCTTAAAATTAATAGTTGTAAATAACATTTTGTCACAACTGAAATAATCATGTCATTATCGAAACTTTATCATACTGTATGTCTATGTATATGTATATGCTTCGGTAGTGATAATTTTAGCTAATTTTGAGCATAACTCAATTTTCATCTTAAATGTTATTTTTTATGTATGCGCAACTGTTCAAAGCTTGTAATTATTTCCTTAAAATGAGATGTTGAAGATAACATTTTGTCACTGCTTAAAATAATCATGTCACTACAGAAAAATTATTATACAGTATGTTTCGGTAATGACAGTTTTAGCTAATTTAAATTTTAGCTAATTTTAGTTTATGATTATTAGGAAATAATAATATGTTTTAAACAGCTGTACCTACATAAAACAGAATATTTAAATTAAAACCCCAAAATGTTGATTTAATTGCAGAGAATATGTGTTTTGGTAGTGACAGTTATTAATGTTACACACTGATTTTTCAGATTTTAGAGCACATTTACTTCAAAATGATAGGATCGAACTACTCACCATCCTGCCATGATGGGGAGAGGTGCAATCTCGCTTCCTGGTCAAAAATGCAGGGGTGTGGTTAAAATCAGGCTCAACCAATGGACTAAAACATTTTGTGTTTCAGTAGTGACAAAAATGAGAGACAGCATTTTTAAATACATTTTATTATTTAAAAATTAAGCCATCAATAGAATCTAAATAATTTCCTTTAACTTTAAAATCAATTAAAAAGGTCTTTTAAAAAACAACATTGAAAAATATTCTTTTATATATTCTTTTGTTATGTTGAAATTGAAGGGTGAGGGTTTGTGACAGCCACCTTCTAATAGAAAGTACTGTATAAATTATGATTAGGTATATATTTAGCATATTATTATCTTAAATAATGCCTTGGGTTTTAATAGATCATAACATAATCTTATGACAAATATCGGAATTCATAAATATATTTTTTAATAGTTCTTTTTATTGTGGGACCGCAGTTTGCACCAATTCAGTAGAATGGCCCATATAAGGTGCTTTAAAAGATACGTTATAAAGTATAGTATGTAATTTAGAGGCATATATTGAAGTAAAAGGCCTACTCTTAAAAGTATAGTTCACGCACAAATAAACATTCTGTTATTATTTACTCACTCTCAGGTGGTTCCAAACCCTTATGCATTTCTTTCTTCTATGGAACATCAAGGAGATGAATGTTATGGAATGAGAGCTTCAGTTGCCATTCGCTTTTATTGTATGCATAAAAGAACGATATGAGGTTGAGTAAATTATTTACTTTTAGGGGAACTAACCCTTTAGTGCCTACCCATCAGTAGCGGCTTATGATCACAAATATATGTGGGGCAAAACTTGCTCTGAGTGCTATAGGATACGTATTACCACAGTTTTTTTTTTTTTTTTTTTTACACGATTCAACTCATTATTCAAGCACAACTGGGCTGACACAATATGTGGTGTCCTTGCATTATTCCACCACAAGTCGGCAATCTTAGAACATAATGTTGATTCTAATATTCTAAAAAAGAAAGCTTTATATTACAATGTTGACTTGTTGAAGATCTGAATCTATGTCAAATGTTGTTTTATAATGTTGTGTCGTTGAAGAACCTCACAGAGTAGAGAAAGAGAAAGCTATGGTGAAAAAACTATCTACGTCCTGTATATAAACAGAACTATCTACCGTACATGCCAAGAAAAAAAAAAAAGTAAATGCTTAATAATAATAATAACAATAATAATAATTTTTTAAATCATAGTAAGTTTCAAGTAGTAAATAGTTTTGTTGTAGAAATGTTTCAAATCACATACACCTACGCTACTGTATAAATCCCCCGTCCCATTGTAAAATAAAAACAAAAAGGTAAATATGGGAAACTTAACACTTTATTCAGTTCAGAACAACAAAGACATACAAAACATACAATGTCTTAGTTATCATCTTTGTCTTTTGATTGTCAAACAATTTTTATGTCTGGCTTGCCAGGACCAATTTGTTTGATGGCCAGTTTGTCTTGAATTTGCAATAGAAACGACACGCTGTAAACACACATTTATCAATAGCACACACCATGTTTACAATCTGTAGCGAGTACTAATACTAAAGTTACCTTTGACTTGGCACTACATTATGGGCAGATTAATTTCTACACCAATGTGTCTCAGTGACTACATTCACATGGACACCAGAAATCATGGGCGTAGAAAATGCGGGTTTACACTGTGTCTTTCATATAGCAAATGTCTAAATGTGTAAATGCAAAAGTTAAAATTCACTGGTCAATCATGTAATTAATTAAATTAAAAATGTTTATAGATTGATAGCCTTAAAATGTATATATCTTATATTTTTATTTTCTTCTTGTGCTAATCGTTCTGTCTGATTTAAATGATTGCTACGCCCCTGCCAGAAAGCATGTTATTGCGAGCAAGCTGCGTTCTGGTTTACATGCACTGTATAAGCAGCATACTTATACATTCAGATTGATCAGTAAGCAGCTATTTCCACAGCAATGTAATTTTCTCGCAATGCTTGTGTAAAGGAAGGAAATCGGCGTTCTCGTTTACATGACGTTTCAGAATGCCGCTATTTGCACAAACTCTGGAATAAACCATTTTCTTAAGAGCATGTAAACGTGGTCAATAAGAGTTCATTGAAGTACCATATTTAACCACAGATTTCATGTGGAAAAAGGAGGGACATTTGTCCAAAACAGTGAGTTTAGTTATTTAGAAGAATTCTCAGGTTAGATATGCCTGCCAAATGTTTGGAAAAACATTACAAACTATGGTGTCATGAATAATTAATTTAGTTTATTATACACCTTCACATAAAGTGACTACACACACACACACACACACACACACACACACACACACATACTGAACAAAGACCGTATTGAGTACAATATTAATCCAAATAATTTTAAAAATTCAAGCAAAATTTGTTTGTCTTCATAACTCAAGAGTCTTATTTAACAACATTCTTACATAAATTTGTGCTTATTAAATTTGATTCTTACCTTTTTTCAATGCTGTTTAATCTTTAAAGACTTTAAATTGACACAAGTCTTGCTCTTTTTTTCATTTCAAGAAAGTGTCCTGTCTGGCCTTTTACATGAGCCCTACTTCATTTGCAATGAATATGCAAAAAATGAATGAATAAGGTAACAAATGCAGCTTCATATGTTCTCAAAGATGTTAAATTCCTTTAAAATTACTGACACTGTCATCTCATGGTCCACTGTAGAGACATATGCCCTGCTGTTTAAACCAATTAACATCATTCAAATCCAACAGTCAAATCTTTAAAGTAAATGTATATAGAAAAGGCACACACATACAAAGCCTTGCCTAGATTAATCGAGAGAATACATTCAATATATAATCATAAACTTATGTGTTTGCAATTAATGGATATTAAGTAAGCTACTCAAAGATCAAAACAAAGTAACACACAGATACATTTTTTATCAGTTTATTATATGTCCTAATATGTCAAATTGATTAAGTCAGATTAAATACAAATTTTGACTGGAATAAAACCAGTCACTTTAGATTTTGCCACATGAAGCACATTTTTTTAGGTTACCTGACAATTTTTTTTTAAACTTTTTTTTAAGTGTATAATAGAGAATACAAAAGTTTGTAGAATGCAGTGTTCAGATAACAAGAAATGCACATTAATGCACATCAGTTCTCCAGATTAAGTTGCAAATCATTTTCTATTTAACCATGCCAGCTTCTCAACCCAGCACAAGGTTGCTTGTTATTAAAGGGATTCACAATAACGTGGCAAATCACACTCTTGAGATAACCTTAACTAACGGTGGACTTCATTAAATCATTGTGCAGGTAAGGTTCTAGGGTCAGTGGATATTTGCGGCTTTGCCCAGATATCAATGTATGCATACCTTTGCACCTCATACAAAGCTGTCATGGCTTCAAAAAACTTGAAATAAGGCACAAATAGAATGGATTACTTTTATGATAATTTTTATGGTGCTTTATAATTTTTGGAGCCATGGCTTAAACATTCGGAAAAGTCATTATATGTCCCACGGCAAACAAAATAAAATGACAAAATAATGAGTATTATCATGAAAGGATTATCATTCAATTTAACATTAGAAAGTTCAGCATAGTGCAAAAGTAATGGAATCCTGTGAATTGTGAAATGAGTTTAATACAGCACCAGAGTGGTGAAGGATTAAAATCATTGTAGTGACATTTGTTTAAGAGTTAAGAGTGTTGAACATAGAGGTCTACCACAGAGACTAATGGGCGAAAAAAGTCAGGTCAAATGTAATTTTTACACATTGCAAAGCAAAATAAAAGTAGGTTCCTTCAGTGCAAAATTTTACATACACTGAAGGCGCATGGCAGTAAATTACAATAGCTAAAACCGTAAATTAAAATAATACATTGGACTCAACACACACACGCACGTGCTCACACACACACACACACACACACACACACACACACACACACATTTTCTGACTGTTCCTATGCCCCTGGTCAAGGTTATTTAATAATGCATGATTTACATGATTTTAAAATTAAATAATCTTCCCTCTTAATAATCTAGATTCCATTTCATTCCTGGATTACTGTCACATGGGTCACCATCATCATGAGTTTTGGAAGGAAACTGTGTCTTATGTCTTGGAATTCACGTGGGCTACGTTCTAAGATAAAGGACATAAAGAGTAATATAGAGAAACAAAAATGTCATGTTGTTTTTCTTCAAGAGACGTATTCAGTTAACTCTAAGGTTTTAGAGATACTGAAAGATTGGAAAACATTCTACACCAAAGCACCAACGTTAAACAAAAGAGGAGTGGCTATTTTGATAAGAAAAAGTGTTTTTGAAGAATCAGGTTGCACAGAAAACATTGATCCTTCTGGCTGCTATATTGTGGTTAAATGTACACTGAAAGGACAACTATTCACACTTGTAAGTGTATACAATTCTCAAAAGGATACAAACCCCTTAATGAGACTCATTAATGTACTTGAGAATTATGCAGAGGGCATCTTGCTGATTGGAGGCGACTTTAACGTTCCCCTGAATCCATATCTAGACAGAAATTCTACTACTACTAATAAAATCCACTCATGTTTGCAACCAGTTGTGAAGAGATTTATGACAGCTTTTCATCTTGTAGATGTGTGGAGAAGATTTCACCCAATAGTCTGGCAACAATCTTATCAACAAAACAACGTGATGTCAAGATTGGACTATCTTTTTGTTCCAGAGGAGTCAATGCAATATATTAAAACATGTGAGATTTCTAAGGAAAAATCCCACTCTGACCATTACCCGATTCTTTTTGATATTAACATATCCAAAGAAGAGAATAAGAAACCAGAATTTCGTCCGAATATCAGTGAAGAGGAGACCACAATTAATATCTGTACCTTCATGAAATTAGTTTTGGTTAAATGGTTGAACTGCAAACAGAAACTTGATTTTACTATAAATCCCCACAAA
This sequence comes from Myxocyprinus asiaticus, assembly GCF_019703515.2. Classification (NCBI taxonomy): domain Eukaryota; kingdom Metazoa; phylum Chordata; class Actinopteri; order Cypriniformes; family Catostomidae; genus Myxocyprinus; species Myxocyprinus asiaticus. The sequence goes on along the minus strand of NC_059377.1, from coordinate 36,066,025 downwards.
CCTCTAATTATTAGTGCGTTAGAGATTGGAAGAGTAATTCAGTCCTTTGCAGTTAACCAAATCAATGCTGAACGCCAAGATGGTATACCACTTTCATTCTATAAGAGTAACCTTCATGCTCTGATGTCACATTTATGTGCTTTTTATCACAATGTATTTGAGCGATCCATGATCCCAGAGTCTTTCAGTGAGGCTTTGAGAGTATCTGAGACCCATTACATATTTAATGTTGACTATCTGATTTTAGCCACCGTCATGGCCAGGTGGCTCGATGACCATTTAGAGTCCCATTCAGCAGACTACAATAATTATGATAAAAATCATAAAAGTGTTTTGTTTACCTTCAAAAAGCAGTCAATAGAAGTCAGCTGGACTGTCTTAAAGAGTTTTTTGGAAAAAGAAAAAGACAGAGACCAGACCGATCCACCATTACTGGATACATTTAAGACTGACATTCTTGACAAGATCCTGACAAAAAGTCCCAGTAGTGAATGCAGATTACTGCGCTGGGGTTGCCCTCTGACTCTACCGTTGATGGCATTGTATCTTAAACATGTTGCTAATGAAATGGTTGACAATGTAAAAGACCAAACACCGAACATTTTCTATATTTCTAGAGAGAATGTCATTGCTAGATTTTCTGCTGATTTGGAGAGCAATGCATTGAAGAACTTGGGAGACACATACAAAATGGTGGACTGTATACCTGTAAATGAAATTATAAGTAAAAACAGTCAAGAAAGATCAGGATGTGAATAGCCACAATTTCTGGTATACATCAGGTTTTCTAAGCAACTTAGTCCAGTTTAGAAATGATTATTTTGAAAATGTTGCAGCCATATTTGCATATTACATTTTTAAAAATTCACCTGATTGCAAGTGGATTGTGATGAAGGAATTTAGTTTTATTTACATAATCACCCTAAATGATATTTGCAGAGCAATGCTTGCTTGCTAGCCACAATTGGCTAAAGTTAACTTGCAATCTTTTTAGTAAAATACCAAACTTATCAAAATCTTTTTTTATGCATTTGATGTTGGATTGCATCTTGTTGTATGGAAATGACTATGTATGATTAATAATTATACTGTGAATTGGTCATTAAAATGTTGTAAAATACTTTTTTTATTTGTTTGAAGGGAATTCGAAGAGATATAATGCAATACACTAAACCAATTTTACTATTTGTACTATAGAATAATATTTATAATAAACAATAAACAATATTTACTCTTTTTTAAATTATTATTATTATTATTATTATTAAATTACTGACTATTTAGATTGTAGTATAATGGGCTGGACAACAGATTCAATAGATATTATATATAATGACAACTAATTAGTACATGGCTGGTACGTTAAATATTTTGAATAGTGCACACATGATTCTGATTATGTATTTAATGACATTTAGATAGGAAACAATAGAGTAAAATCATATTTTGATATCAGAATAGATATGTTCGGTTTTATTTATCAGTCATTCAGTGGTGACGTAAAAGCAAAACTCTATTATTATCTTATTAAGTAGAACTGTTCAGGGCCTCATTTCCCAAATGCATCGTAAGCCTAAGTAGATCGTATAATTCATCTTACGATTCATCTTATTTTTGCGACCCTTTCCCCAAAAGCATCCTAACTTAGTAGTATTTGAAAATGCTTGTAGATTAACGAGTGCTCTGGAGTAATCGTACAGCGCTAAGAACATTGTTAAGACACAGACTTATGCAGACACCTGCAGGACAAATGTGAAATTACACCTAATACAATATAAAAACTATAGCTACAATTTATGCTCATTTAATATCAGTATACATACATTTTATTTTATTTATTTTTTAAACAACAAGGCTAATAATAATAATAATAATAATAATAATGAATGCATACAATTGTTAGTTAATATTGGATGAACAGGTAAATTAATAAGTAAACAAATAAAAGTTATTTGTGGACTAGTTGGTTACAACAAAGTGGTGGGATGATTATTGCAGAGAACAGTAAAAATTACAATCAGAGAGAGAGAAGGAAAAATGTCAATAACTTGATGCCTTGAATGAAAATCGTCCGATACAGTATACTGGCTTCTCATCTTCGTCTCCTCGTCCTCTGTGACACCTAAGGGTGCTCTGGCCCACACCACACGTTGTGTAGTACCGCACATATTGTGTAGCATTGCTGTTACCGTTGTAACTTTTGGGAGTAAAGAGCAGACGTTTGATTGGTGAATGTCCCTAAAGCGCAACTTCCAGTGCCTCCTTATTTTGCACTCATGGTGAAGCTCGTTATATTCAGTTAATGCTTGCTGTCATTAGCAGGACCATACACAGGGTCTCCGCTGTCTTCACTGATCTTGGGAGATTTAATCTCGACCCACAGAGCAAATTTTGAAAACAAAATATTAAAATGCACATCTGATGAACGAAGCAGTGATTGTGAAAAAGAAATATAGCCTATTGTTTTAAATGAAATGATTGCAAAAACAAAATGCAATTATGTGGTGAATTAAGTTGTACATTTAAGAAAATATTTTTAAATATTTCCAGCGAGGTAAATTACAAATGTTTTTAAAGTTACGCAACAAATATAATGAAGTTGCAATGAAGAGCAGCACTATATGGTCACATTTCAGCACTTCACGTTTATGGACAGCGTCTCTCTTAAGTAGCACTTAAAGCACATCCTCGCATGTTCATGTTAAGTGCAGTTTTGAGAAACTCACATAAAAAATAACGAACGTTCGTAAAAATGCTCGTAGAAAATGCTCTTAACCGCTAAGATCAATCGTTATCGGGAAACAGCAGAACTGTGATTTGCTTCCTGTAAGGCAGGGGTCGCTGTTCTAAGGTTAAATGGGGTTTCCTTAAATCATGTCACTTTATTTTGAAATTGTCTTATTGTCACAGGTCAACTGTATCCTTCTTCTGTTTCTCCAGTCCTGATTATTTTTAAATGCATCTTTTTAGTCTGATTAGTCCATATATCCTGTTTGTTTCTTACTTTTTATCAGATGTTGTTCACTTGCTGTTGATTGTGTTATGGTGAAAGCTGTATCTTCTTAGTTGAAATGGAGTATTGTGCTCAGTTGTATTTGTTTTTGATAATTTCATGTTTTACTTTGAATTAAACTATAAAATAAGCTGATTTCTGTATTACTATATTGAATGTTTATTAAAAACGGCCAGAAATTATAAAACAGTTATCAATAGTTGGACATTTAGAATTATTTCAAACTTTGTTTGTTTGGAACAGTAATTTAAATGAAAAGGAGATCAGATTTACATGAAAATTAATCTACACTAAGCAGAACATAAACCTCAAAGTATATCTATAAACTGCTTAATCTGGGTTCAGTCAAATTTTCTTTAAAAGAAAGTGATGTTTGTGTATCTATCACAGTGTATGAATCTTCCATCAAGCTTGACAGATGTCGTTCTTCAAACAATATGTTTACAGTACATTTTCACCATATTTTCTACTAAGTTCAGCACACCACTCCTGACAATGATAGGCTCAGTTCCGAAACTGCTTCGATAGGTAGTGCGAATACTGTAACCTGTCAATTTGGGTGGAACAATCCACAAATACTGTATATTCTTGTGTCCTGTGATTTGTTTTTAATTTTTTTTAAAAAAATGTTAGCATTAGGCACAAATCCCATCCCATCTTTGTTGTAAGAACTATTAGATATGTTAGATGTTAGGTAACACTTTAGAATAGCTACTGTTTCATACTTAATAGGTAACTATGCAGGAATTAATGCAGGACAAGTGAATAGTAGGCCTACTACATCAACACTTCAGTAACTACTATTATTAACTAATGTGGAAACACGATTAACTAATCCGTATGTATGTAATAGTGATCTAATGACTGCGGTAGTTCAGTGTTGCCTAATCAAGAATTACTAAATTTGATTTGCCTAATTGAGAACTCTTTACTAATTATGGCTAATTTAAAATAATTTTAAGCCCTCAGAATGCAAGTGAATGGTTATCAAAAATGTGAAGCTCCAAAAGCACATAATACAAAAGGCATGTTATGACCATTTAAAAGTCTTGCAATGTCATAATAACGATGTGGACATTTAGCTTTAAAGGGGTCATGACACGGCTTTTTTATTATTTCAATATGTTCCTTGAGGTTCACTTATAATATTAGTAAAGTTTTTTGCACATATATTTGTAAAACATGATCATTTAACCGGTTTTGGTGCTGATTCTCCTAAAAAAAAAGACACTAAACTACATTTTCTAAGATGTTATCAGATATGTAAGTGTTATACATAAAAGAAAACAATGTTAGCATCCATTATTTTTAATTTTACTAGGACAGTGTTTAATTTAGGGATTTTGTTTTAGCTATTTTCATCTTCCAGGTTTAGAATCAACATCGAGTTAACGTCACACTATTTGATGTTTCGATATACTATAGTGCATCGTCAGGTCTGCTGATCTTCTGATCACACCCACTTGGCATTTTTTGAAACTGTGTGAGAACTGTGTCGAAGCAGGGGATATCGTGACCCTTTAAGACTTGATGGTAAACGGCCACTGTTATGATTGGCTCTCTGCTCTTGACTGATCAGCTCTCTAATTGGCATCTCACTGCTCATCGCTACTCGGCGGGCTACAGAGTGATAAGGTAAAGTAGGCTTTGATGTGTTGTTGTGGAGATGGTCAGATGCAAATGTCAACCACAGTGTGACATCACAATGTGGAGGAACTAGAGAACGAGAACTTTGGCAGCTTGGTTTCAACAAATGCTCTTTGTGCAGTGAGGAGGTTTTGAGTTCTGAAACTTACAGTATGTTTTTATAGTACAATGACCTCTTATATGTCAAAAGATCAAGAAAAATTTGATTCCTTATGTCATGACCCCTTTAAATAAACCAACCTGTTTCAACAAATCATTCAAGTTCATTGTTAAAGCTGCACTACATAACTTTGTGCTCTCTAGCGACATATGTGGTTGAAAGTTTAAATTGCAAGCAATTTGCAGAAGAACACATTACATCAGTCCTGTTTCAGTACTGCTCTTCTGGCAGATAAATCTCATTGTTTGAGCTTATCTGGACATCGCCTGTGTGTGATCATGACTGGGAGATATTCAGAGCCTCATTCATGAATGCTGAAACCTGATTGCCCAGTGCAGGGATATTGCAGGGAATGCAAATACCACAAATAATGTATGAGTGACATGAACCTAACTTGGCACATCTGCAGGACAGCGTTGAGATCAGTGTGCACTGACTACTCTTGTAAAAGTTAACATTAACTATGTTTCCACCCAAGGTCTTTTTGTGACAAAAGGTGTAATGCATCAAAAAGTTTAGCGATATAACTGATGGAAAAAAAAGTTTCGCAAGAGTTGACATAACATTTTTCCATTTAATTCTAGCACATAAACTTCAAAGGTCACGAAAAACTGGTTTGGAAACACTTTTCTGTTGAGAAAACAGGCATTAACACAAAAATGTTGTGTCACATGACAGAATTTACTCTAATCGTTAGCCTGTGTTAATCATAGTGACAAGGTATACATCACTGAAAGCCAATTTATTGTACATGAATACATATTGTATTATGACATACCTGCACAGATCTGATGCTGTAAACACATCTGCTTCATGACACTTCCAGAAGTGTCAACACAAATGTCTTGTATCATGCACCTGTCATCTACAAGTGCACGGAGAACAAATTAATGGCCACTCTTTGCAATCAATTTAGTGCGGTAGCTATCCATTTATTTATTAAAGTTGCTTTTCCACACCATTCAAAATAATAGACGGCAGTCATGGAATTCGCCCACAATACAAAAAACATATATTTTCTGTGCACAAAGATGTTTTAAATTAAAAATTAATACACAATACTAGGAGAAAAGCTTCAGAGTGCTTTTTTGGAACATTAACATAGCTCAATTCAATAAAATGATTTAGTTCCAGCAAAATTCCCTGCATTAAATAAAATAAATTACCAAACGAATAAAACATTAAATTAAAAAATAAAAAGATCACAAAAGAAAAAATGATATTGTTAGGGCTTTAATTGCCTTTTCTTTACACAAACTTAAATTAGCCTCACCCTGGGAAATCTGGGAGGCGAAAGGTACATAATTAGCGATATACACACATTTCTGTATGGAAACTGCTTAAGGGCAGATTTCTTTTGCAATAAACCAAAACTTATGCGACAAAGTGTTTTTTTAAGCGTGACGTCATCACGCACACAATTGTTATTGATAACAAAGTGAAAAGTGGATGGAAACAAGGTTTATGTCATTAAAAGGCTATTAATCAAACAACAATAACAAGAAAATGAGAAAACCCCTCACTGCTTTTTGCTGAATAACTTTAGTAGCTTTAAAGTATTAATGTAATAAAACAATGGCATTATTAATAATATTTTTAAATAATAATATATATATTTTTTAATAATACCAACCCCTGATGTAGAGATTGTGTTAATTTTAATTACAAATTACCAAGCAAATAGAAAAGGTGAAAGAAACAATTTATAATTATGCTTAGATTTAATCAAGTTTTTCTAATGCCTGACAGAAAACAGTCTAACCTTGTAGAGCAATACTCCAGGGATAATATTCCCACCAGTCACAAATACACTTCAGAAAATTGTGCATCATGCATTTGAATGAGTATCTTGGAATACTTCCAAGAAGTCCACACACAAAGGTAAATATGTATATACCTATTGTTCACCTGACTTTCCATGTGATCTAAATGAAATGGTACACAAAGATTTTCCCTCTATTCATGAAATTGTATGACACTTTAAAACACGTTTAAACAGGTTGTGCCGGTATAAGATAAATTTCCACATCTTTATGATTTTGCATTGATGGTAACTGATGGTCTGGACTTAAACTATTCAAAGCAGCCGCAGATTGTGACCTGTTTAGTTAAACAGGTTCTTATTAAAGTTCAAAATCAACACCTTTGTCACGCATGGAAAGACAAAAGGTTTGATTCATGGACGTTGCTTTGTAGTTAGGGAATCTGATTGGAGAGCTTATGAATTGTACTAGTGCCTTCCAGTTTTGTGTGCAATATGCATCAGACCCTGCAAATAACTATAGAAGAACAATGTATAAATAACATTTTGTATTTGTATTTATTGTATTACATTCAAGTGAAAACATTGTGACTCTGTGGGTTTTTCTTTTTTAAAACATTGTCCTGTTCATTTGTTTGAGCATCCTGTCTTGCCCAACACAGCAACATTGCATCCGTTCTAAGATAGTTTCAGTTAAAACTTAAACAGAAACAAAAGTGAAAGCACAGTGAAAGCAAGTTAGATAATGCTGTTTTGTCATGTTACACCATAAAAAAGGTGGTTTCTTTTGAAAGCACTTATTAGCTTGGCAGCTGAATCAACGGCAGTGTCTCTTCCCACAGGGATTATCCTGAGACAAAAAAGTTTATCCAATTTTTTTAAGTAAAAAAAAACTAAAACTAAATAAAAATTAAAACTAAGCATAAATAATGCAGGATAGCTTTATATTTTATGTAAAAATAAAGAAATAAAATAAAGAAATTCAGATTTAATTGTGTCTTTACAGAATTGTTTAGGATTTTCTGAAATCTGAGAAACATTTTGTTTTTCAAAACAGGCCACAAAAAGCAATGTATATCTGTATTATTGTCTATTTTATCCAAAGAACACTTTTTTGATACTTTGACATGTCAGCCCTCTTTACTGTCCCCATTTTGCCATGTAATGATTTTATTTTTAAGGAAATAAAAGTTTATTGTAAGCTAGAAATTGTGAATGCACTCATATAATTTTAAAATATTTAATATTTTCAAAATATAGGTATATAATATTAAAAACCACAACCGGTGTTTTTTAAGTTTGGTGTCAAATTTGTTTTTGATGATAATTGCAGAATGCAGGATGTCAAAGAAGATCAATGGTCTGTGATTTGTGGAACAGTGAAAAATGAGTAACTCCTTACAAAATAGATCATATAAGTAATGCAGGCTGACATTTACAAGGTTGCACTTTTAGCCTTGTTTTCTTATACAGAAACTCTTTTATTGTAATGGTCAACTTTTATTGAAATTAAAGCCTTGATCGTTTTTGTTTATGGATTTGAAACCACAGGTGTTGCTAGGGATAAAGGGGCTTAACCCCCAGAGAACACCCCCACCCCTGTAATTTTGAAATATGTTAAAATGAGTTATGAACTACAGTGTACTACACCAGTAACTTTAACATTCTGCATTTATTGCATTTTGAACAAACAAAAACACAAATATGATTCCTTGTACTCGTGTTGTCTGTATTAGTCAAGTCATTTTTATTTGTATAGCGCTTTTCACAACACACATCGTTTCAAAGCAGCTTTACAGAAAATCGTGCATTAACAGAAAATGAAACTGTAATATCAATAAAGTCTTTTCATTGTGTAGTTTGATTAAATATGATGGTCAATTGTGATAAAATTTAAATAATTAAATAATAATTATATTTAGAACCCCTGTGAGCAAGCTGAAGGCGAACACAAAACTCCATAAGATGCTGGTTAATGGAGAAAAATAACCTTGGGAGAAACCGGGATCACTGTGGGAGCCAGTTCCCCTCTGGCTAAAAAGCATGAATATAATGCCAATATTAGTTATTTTTTTGTGGTGCAAATCATGATTTAAAATTTGTAAACTAAATTTTAAGGTCCAGTGTTTAATTCATATTTTGTATGAACTGTAAGATTAATGACCAATGTCTTTGAAGTCCATCCTGGATTAACTACAGATGTTCACATAAATGCATTGTCCTTTGATAGTTGGCTGATGAAGGCTTTTGTTGGCAATTAATTGATAGTCTATGAATTCCATTTCAAGAGTGTAGTCCATCAATATACAGAGGTGATGCAGGCAGAGATAAATGGTGCATCGCAGTTCAACCGGCAGGTCATTTCGGTGAGGTTCGATGGGGTCCATCCTAAATCCAAGGTTCAGGCAATGGCATATGAATTATCCCATGTCTTATGGTTGGAGTTGGCATCAGTTCATCGTCTGAAGTCCATCATAAAAAACTGAAGTGATGTCTGGCAAGCACCGGCTGTAGTTTGTCATCATCACTCAGCGACACGTAGCAGTGGAGTCCGACACCAAGCAGGAACGGAGCTGGATCTGGCGGCTCTGGTAACCTCGGGATATTAGCGTAGATGCCATTACATTTTTTTGCAGAGTTATAGATCATGATAGATGTTTCTGGTTCCAGCAGACCTAACTACAGCAGCCTAATTAATTAAATTATTATGAAATTTAAAGGAATAGTTCACCCAAAAATGAAAATGTGCTGATAATTTACTCACCATCAGGCCATCCAAGATGTATATGACCTTCTTTCTTCATCAGAACAGGATTTAAGATTTTTAGGAAAGTATCCCAGGTTTTTAGCTTCACCCAATGCAAGTGAATGGACACCAGTTTTTGACGGTCAAAGTAATCCACACGACTCCCGCCGATCAAGTAATGTCTTCTGAAGTGAATCAATATGTTTGTGTGAAAAACTAATCGCTAATTAAAACTTTATTAACTTTAAAAAATTGCTTCCTGTAAACACTCAATGCCTCCCATAGCTGTCGTCTGACGACATCACGTTGGCATGCTCACGGGAGAATTCAGAAGTTCTACTATGTTTACCACAGAGGAACGTACTTCATGTGAGAGTTAGGTCAATTCAAAGTTAAAAACGTTTTAATTAGTGATTTGTTTTTCACACAAACATATTGATTAACTTCAGAAGACATTACTTAATCAACAGGAGTCGTGTGGATTACTCTGATGCTGCCTAAATATGGTTTTTTGACCGTCAAAAATTGGTGTCCATTCACTTGCATTGGTTGAAGCTAAAAACCTGGGATACTTTCCTAAAACTCTTAAATCCTGTTCTGATGAAGAAAGAAGGCCATATACATCTTGGATGGCCTGAGGTTGAGTAAATTATCAGCAAATTGTTATTTTTGGGTGAACTATTCCTTTAACAGGTAGCCAATGTAACAACGATTAAATGGGGCTAATATGATCATATTTCTTGATTCTAGTCAGCACTCCGGCTGCTGCATTTTTAACCAATTGAAAGTTATTTATTGAACTTACTGGACATCCTCCCAGTAATGCATTACAATAATCTAGTCTTGATGTCATGAACGCATGAATTCGTTTTTCGGCATCAGCAAGAGAGAGCATGTGTCATTACTTAGCAATATTTCTGAGGTGGAAGAATGCTGTTCTACAAACATTGGAAATTTGATTTTCAAAGGACAGATTGGCATCAAATATAACACCTAAGTTCTTCACTGTAGAAGACGATGTAACAGTACATCCATTGAGAGTCACTTTGCTTACTTTTAGAGGTTTTTGGTCCAATTATTACTCCCTCTGTTTGTCAGAACTGAGTACAAGGACATTTCTGGCCATCCAATCTTTTATTTCATTGATGCACTCTGCTAATTTGGAGAATTGTGAAATTTCGGTATCGTCAGCAGAACAGTGGAAACGTATTCCATGATTCCTGATAATATCTCCCAGGGTAGGCATATATAAGGAGAAAAGCAGAGGCCCTAATACTGATCCTTGTGGCACTCCATACTTTTGTTTGATTTGACAATTCCTCCTTTACATAGACAAAGTGGTAGCGGTCTGATAAACAGGTCCTAAACCATGCTAATGCAGGTCCACTAATACCAACATAATTCTCCAGCCTATTCAAGAGAATGTTGTGTTCCTTATCTGTCACTCACTCGACGTTGTGTCGATGCAGTGACAATAGGGGTCACTCTTGGGAGCCCGAGACACCTCTGGTCTTTGATAAAAGGCCAATGAAAATTGGCGAGTGGTATTTGCATGCCACTCCCCCGGACATACGGGTATAAAAGGAGCTGGAATGCAACCACTCATTCAGATTTTCTCTTCGGAGCCGAACGGTCATGTTCACTGAGCTGAATTCCCACGACTGTTCATTCACCTCTGCTGGATCTGACGGCACATTTCAGCGGCTTCTCCCTCCTCTGCACTGGTGCACTGCAGAGAATGCCCCTGGGAACTTCGGCAGAAATAAGAGTATATTTCTCTAAAAGAGCATATTTCTCTAACAGAGCGGCACACACGGAACGTCTTTTTAAAGACGCGTATTTTTAAAGATGCCTTTCCTTTGTGTGTTATTCCTGGTTGCGCTCATTATCTCTCACCTTCTGATGGTCACGATCACTGTCTTTCGTGTCTGGGCACTGCTCACGCGAAGACAGCGTTCGTGGATGGGTCATGTACTCATTGCGAGGACATGTCCATGGTAACGACGCGGTCGCGGCTTGCCTTCGTAAGAAAGCAAGCCACCCCAGAGGCTCCCCGCCTCGGTCCTTTTACCCACGGGTATGAGGCCAGCACGGCTAGCACTGGGGACCCCAATGGGACCGCCTCCGCCGGGTATCCCCCCGCGGACCTCCCATTCCCCAGTACGCCTGTCTGCCCCGATCGGGCTTCCGGATGAATCCGCCGGCTCGTCTCACGGCGAGTTCAACCTCTTATTCAGAGCCAGTGAAAGTGATGAGCTCTTGAGCTAAGCATCGGAGAGCGGGCTCGTCCACTCGGACGCGGAAGCCTCAGCTGGGCTCCTCCCTTCGGGGACGATTGCCCAGTCACAGGCTGAGGCGGAGATGACGACATGCTTTCCCGGGCAGCCATGAGCGTCGGCTAGAGTGGAACCCTCCGCTCTTCCCTGAACCCTCGCGGCTCGATGATTGGTTCCTGGGTTCGTGGCGCCACTCAAAGCCACGCCCCGCCCCTGTTCCTTTCTTTCCGGAAGTGCATGAAGAGCTGACAAGGTCGGGGGAGCCACTTTTTACTGCCCGGTCCCGATCTTTTCAGCTTCCCCGCCCTCACTACCCTCAATGGTGGGGCAGCCAAGGGCTATTCGGCAATCCCCCGGTGGATAAAGGCGCTCGCGGTGCACCTATGGCCGCAGAGCGCCGCCACCTGGTGCGGGTGCCCAAAGGCCCCCGTCCAAGGCCTGTGGGCTTATGTCATCTCTGAACAATGTATAAATAACATTTTGTATTTGTATTTATTGTATTACATTTAAGTGAAAACATTGTGACTCTGTGGGTTTTTCTTTTTTAAAACATTGTCCTGTTCATTTGTTTGAACATTCTGTCTTGCCCAACACAGCAACATTGCATCCATTCTAAGATAGTTTCAGTTACATAAACTTAAACAGA